>NC_045160.1:3592441-3607441 GCF_900700415.2 Clupea harengus
CTTGGTGTGTGTGTGTGTGTGTGTGTGTGTGTGTGTGTGTGTGTGTGTGTGTGTATGTGTGTTTGTTTAAGCCATCTCTCTGCATCACATTGACCACTTCAGCAGGATTATGTAAAAGTCCCGGCCTGGCATATGAATCACAGGCGATGTCTGTCTTGAGAAGTGAGATGACTGTAATTAGCATGGCATTTAATGTTGGCAGCAGAAGAAATGGGAGAATAAAAGCTGTCATCATGATAAACAAATCAGTGATCCATCAGATATGCAAGCTGAACAATGAGCTCCTGTCTAAGTGCAGAAGTACCTTTACAGCATTTTTTTTACAGCAGCTTTTTTTTATTTTTTATTTTTTTTTATTTTAAGATAATTTTTTGGGCTTTTAGCCTTTAATAAGACAGGATAGTGAAGGTAGACAGGAAATGAGCTGGAGAGAGAGATGGGGTGTGGGATCGGGAAACGGCCGTGGGTCGGATTCGAACCCGGATCCCTGTGGGTGTTCATACCCATACATGGTCGGGGATGCTGCTTGTGCCACAGCTCCCCTCCTCTACAGCATCTTTACGCCATAATGAGGTCACCCTCCTCCTTGCTTGTCATGCCTATGGGTCACACATCCGCGTTGATCTACTGGGTCTTACAACAAGGAGTTCAACCATTTATATTACATTAACAGCTAAACACGTAATAAATGTGTGTTTATATTTGTGTGTGTGTGTGTGTGTGTGTGTGTGTGTGTGTGTGCGTGTGTGTGTGTGTGTGTTTGTGCATGTGTGTCTCTGTGTGTGAGTCTTTGTGCATGCATTCGTGCATACAGCTGTTTGGGCGCTTCCAATTTTAAGGCTGATATTTGTCTTGTCTTGTCTCATATCCAGACACATACACAAACAGAAACATAGACAACCAGACAGCAAATGATGATGGACAATCATCCTTCATCCACCAGCGCAATCTACTGTCTGTCACCATCTCCTCTCTGTCTGCCTGTCTGTCAGACACACAACTCATTCAGCCTCCCCACCCCCCTACCACCATTCTCACCTTCATCACCATCACCATCATCTCCATCGTCGTCATCATCATCATCATCATCATCATCATCATCATCCCCATCACCATCTCCATCATCACCCTCATCACCATAATCATCATCACCATCATCAGCGTCATCATCATCATCATCATCTCCATCATCATCATCATCATCATCATCATCATCGTCATCGTCAGCATCAGCATCATTATTCACATGCCTAGACTAATCATCAAAAGTATCTATATACATTTTTTAATTAAGGTCATCATAAATATTGTACCAAAAGGTCACCTTGTTGTTTTCTTGTTGTTTTTGTGTCGTGTCCACATTATTGGAGTGGGTCAGAGGAGCCTGTTGACTCATTAATCCAAGGGGATGAACAGGTCTACGCCTATAAAGAGTGACCAGGCAGAGGACTCTCAACTCAAGGAGCCACAAGGTCACAAGATGGTCAGAACACACACTGACGGAAAGCAAGCATCTACACACTTACACACACTGAGAAAGAAACATGTACATAGATAGATAATGATGTAGCACACACACAGAGAGAGAGAGAGAGAGAGAGAGAGAGAGAGAGAGAGAAAGAGAGAGAGAGAATTTACTCTTTTGCTACTCTTCTCCTTTCCTGCAGTCCAAATGAAAATCAGCCTGTCTAAATTCAAGGACACATACAGTTGGGCTGTAGCCCTGTATTACTGCATAAGACTAAAGGGGTTAACTTGGATGAGTCTTTTAGATAAGCAGTATAGCAACTGCAGTGTATTACAGCAGTACAATAAAAACAACCCCCCTTTTATTTATCAATAAATGTGACTTTCCCATAGACCCAAACAGTTTTTGTTCCCTATAAGATCAGTATTCATATAAGATCAATTGACCCTATAAAGCCAATGAACAGCCTGGTCTCTACGTGTTTTTCATTATGCATTTCAATTTAGAATTTACACCCATTGCTTCTTGTGTGTGGCCCCCGTGGGGTAGGTGTCCGCACCTGTTTTTCACAAAAAAGGACACGCTTGGTCCTTTGCTGTTCCCGCTGCTCTTGTGAACACAGCATGCGGCTCTTTCCCCTTGCTCTCTGCCTTTTGTTGCCCCCCCCCCCTGCAATTTCATGGCTGATTTGCATGCACATACACTGGATAATCAATGTGAATGACTTTAAATAACTCCATTCAGGGCTTGTGAACCGATTTAGCTGCTACTGCTTCATCCATTGCTCAGACCTGTACATATGGATCGCTCCCCATCAGATGACAGAAGGTCGAAAACAACATGAAACTTTTTTAAAAGGCCTAGAGCAAACTAGACTGCTATGTTATTGTTCACAGTAGCATTGCTCATGTAATTAGCACTTTGAACAGAAGTCATGCATAATGAGCTAATAGGAACTATGAATGGTAAACGCGGCACAATCAGAGACTCAAGGGCTCTTTCAAAGTAAGTGTAAGTGAAACTTCTGGAAAGTGATCCCACCCATGGCTGTGATGTCTGTCTCCAACAGCAGGTGCACTTCCTGTCCACCGCAGTTCCTGTTTCCTGTCTGTGGCACTACAGCAGGTGGTCCAGGGGGTCCGAAGAGGGACCACAGTCTGCCCCTGCTGCATATAGCCCTGTCCTTAGCATATTAGAATAACTTTTGTCTTGGGGAACCAGTATACCACAATACTGCCCTACACTTAGGTGCATAAGTGAGGGCCTTCATTTTTATATCTATGTCAATCTGGTTAGATGAGGAAGGCAAGAACATCGCTCCATACAAAAGCAAATACACTGAAAACAAATATTTGGCTCCAAATATGTTCCATTGTCTCCTGTAGAGGAGCAGGCCATAAACATAGAGCTCGGGCTGGTGCTCTGAATCACTCCTGATGTCTTCCATATCTTTTTATCCAGTGCCTGGCACAGGCTGCTGTGGTGAGTTACGGGGAGCCGCTGGCTTTGGCTCTGAGCGTGGGAGATGACGGGCGAGCGCGAGCGGATCACCACGGGGCTGCATCAGAGGCAGAGGGGAGAGGATCAGCGAGCCCGATATTATTGGGCCGCACATTAAGATGACACTGCACTTCTGCCTGGTAATAAATCACAGAGAAGTGTATGTGTGCTTGTGTGTAGTAGTGTGCGAGTATGTTTGGATGAGTGTGTGTGTGTGTGTGTGTGTGTGTGTGTGTGTGTGTGTGTGTGTGTGTGTGCATCTATTTGTGCATGTGGGTGTGCCTGTGTGCCACTGTGAGTGCTCACATCCCTGTGTTCAATTTGACATATCCGCTTGTGTGTGTCTGTGTGTGAGACAGAAAAAGAGGGTTTCAGTAACTGTGTGTGTGTGCTGAGGAAGCTCACAAGTGTGCATGGTAGCATGGTGAGTGCGTCCTGTGTGTGACGCTCAGCGAGAGACTCTGAGAGATCGACTTGTGTGTGCTGGCGTGCTAGTGCACCATGGTAAGTGTGTGTGTGTGTGTGTGTGTGTGTGTATGTGTGTGTGTGTGTGCGTGCGGGCGTGCGTGTGTGCGTGCGTGCGTGCGTGTGTGTGTGTGTGCTGGCGTGCTAGTGCCCCATGGTAAGTGGGACAGGCCAAATTAATGTGGAGATTGAGGCCTCCTGACATCTTTGGCAGCTCCTTGAGTTGCAGAGATGATCACTGAAGCCCCTGCATGCTTCAGTGCAACAAAAAACCACACACTGAATCTCTTTCTCTCTCTTCCACGCTCTCAAACATTTTCTCCCAAACACGCATTTTGATGTACTCTTTAAAAAAAAAAAAAAAAAAAAAAAAACCTGGGCATTGAACTGTGTAATTGCAATTTCAAAGCGAGTTAGTGACTTCACACCTTTTTTTTTTTTTTAGAGGGAAACCACGTTATCTGTTCCCTAAAAGCAGAGGAACTTGAATGACAGTGCAGCCCAAGCAGCTCAATGGCAGACAGTGGTCTTTGTATCAGGGAGAAACACAACAGATAAGCCCTAGCGGCAGCCCGCTGCAGTAATCCCCACAGCTCCTCACTGAAGCCGACCTAATACTCCTCCTGCCTGATAATCTCGTCACTTGTACGTCTAATGACTGCGTCTGGAGCTCGGCACGCTCCGGGGGCCCACTGTGCGTGCACGCTCACACAAACACACACACACACACACACGCTCACACACACACACACACACACGCACACACACGCTCACACAAACACACACACACACACACACACGCTCACACACACACACACACACACACACACAAACACACACACACACACACACACACACGCTCACACACACACACACACACACACACACACTTGCATGCAAACACACACACACACACACATCAACACACATAAACCAACACAGGCACATACACCACCACTTACAGGGATATACACCACCACTTACACTCCAACACACACACACACACACACACACACTCATATACGATGACTTCTCGCTGGCTGGCTTCCTCTCTGTGGGAGTGCTGTCTTTCATCTGCAGGATACTGCGAGCGCACATCTGCAGGATACTGCGAGCTGCTGCCAGTGTGTTATCATTAGTCCAGGGTGAGAGAGACAGAAGGCAGCAGTGAACATGAAAAAACACAATCCGCTCTCTGGAACTCCTACTAGTACAGTCTGAGGTAAGTCGAGTGTGTGTGCGTGTGTGTGTGCGTGTGTGTGCGTGTGCGTGTGCGTGTGCGTGTGTGCATGCGTGTGCGTCTGTGTGTGCGTCTGTGTTTGCGTGTGTGCATGTGCGTGTGCGTGTGCATATGCATACACAGTACATACGTGTCAATATGAAGATATAGAGAATTGAAGCGAGAAGAGAGGAGGAGAAAAGAGAAAAGAAGAGAAGAGACAAGAAGAAAAGAAGAGACGAGAAGAAAAGAGAAGTGTCGAGAACAGAACAGAACAGAATAGAAGAAAAGAAAAGAGAAGAGTATGGAACTGAAAAGATTAGACTTGCAAAGCACAAACTAAACCAGAATAATGCTGATGACAAAAAAAGACAAGAGAGGAGCAAACTAAATGATGTAGATGATAATAACACAAAAAAGTAAACCATATAAAGGATTCTGCATCAAACGGACATTTATTTTCATTTAACTATCTATTCCGAACACACATTTCACAATTTACATGTGAAATACTGCTTAGCTACTACCTCACTAACCTGACCTGACCCTAACCCTGACCTTAAATCAAAGTGATTTTGTTTTGCTTTGTAACCAATGCCAACAGCGTTTGTGGATTTTTCATGCTAGGCCTCCCAAATAAATAAATGAACTAATTCAAAGGTATTTCTGCTACAGGATAACACTTGTTGTTACTCTGTGGAGTGGCGCGCCTTCTTATGTCCAAAGCGACGACAAAGTTAACAATTGAAGTGTGGCTTGCCTAAATGCTTTTTGCTGTACCCGACTTTAAACACCTTGCACATTAGAGTACTCAATCTGAACCTGGGCATGAGTGATATGAACACGAGCCAAAACTGCAGCCTGGGCGACTTCTGAACAGCAGAGAAATGAAAGCGCTGATGTATGTTTGTGTGTATTTGCTGTCTGTTTGTGCTATGTACAAACTTTTCCTGGCAGCCCGCTTAGGAAACAAATACCACCGTCGTGTATTGATGGCTGCTCTCAACACAACCGGATCCCATCTGTATTGGCTGGCGGTGCGTGGCAGGAATAAAACTTTTTTTTTGTTGTTGTTGTTGTTGTTGTAAATGTCTACACTCCAGCTCTCACTCTTCTTGCCTCTAGCGCGGTGGTGACTGTTTCTGGAGTGGAGGTGGAATGTGGGATGAAACGCCCCCCCACCCCCCACCCCACTGGCTCACAACAGTGTTTTTGTTGTAGGTCATTTTGGAGTGTCGCGGTGGCCCCCCCCGTTGTGGAGCCAAGGGTCTGTGGAATGCTGTGGATTGCTGTGGAATGCAGTGGCTGGAATCGTGTGCCTGAACCGTTAACCCCCATTACACGAACCCCCCACGGGAAAAAACGCTAAGAACAATAGGGCCACTTACATAGGAACCCCGTTTGTGCCCGCTCTCACTCTGCCACTGCATGTGTGTGTGTGTGTGTGTGTGTGTGTGTGTGTATGTGTACATTTATTCATGCCTGTATTGCATGCATACTTATTAGAGACGCACAAGTACACACACACAAACTGAACTCATTTTGTCAAAGTTTGTTTAAGTATCTCTTGTGTTGTGTGTGTGTGTGTTTGAAGGTTGTGTATTGTGATGGATACTTGGCTGTGTTTGAATTCAATTGAGCTCTGTCTCAATAGTCTTCTCTCCCTCTCTCAAAGGTCTTTCTTTTGGTAAGCACTGTTTGTTCTTGCGCTTTCTGTTAAAGAAATGGATTTATTGAGTGGCCACACACTGGGTTCACCTACACTACCCCCCACACACCTAAAAAATCCCATTTGCATTCTCCCCTGAACTTTTTCTTAAACCTCTTCGCTCACCTCTTTCAAGTCTTTCCAAAAAAGCGACCCAAAGAGGAATAAACACTTCATTTGGCTGCCAGAGGCTGGCCGGTGTCCATCACCTCCATTACATGCTCTGACCTTCAGTCCAGTGGCTCTGCAGGAGAACGCACAGCTCCTGAGGCTGGAGGAAGAGCTGAAGTGAGGATCAGGAAGGGAGTAACGGGGTGAGCAGGGAGAGACGTTGAGTTCATGCAGGCGCCGGTCCTCAGGACAAGCCGAAATCAAGCATTTACAGTTTTTATTAGTTACTGATATGAAAAGAATGTACAATACAGTTAAATCATTCCCATGTACCTACCTATATAAAACAATGAAAAAATAAATAGTTTGTACATGAAGATGGTCTTTGCGGATCCGTTGTTCCAAAACAAGTGAACTGAACCATGGCCCTTTTGTCTGTCTGTCCTGAGGTTCTGATTGGTGCGTGACCAATTTGGACCCTTAGTGTTTCCACCTGAGGAATTGTGTGTTAGTTGGGTTTGAGCTGTGATTACTTGAGTTAATGATATTGAGGGCCAGTGCTTACTAAATGAGCACACGGTGCAGCCAGTGATATATGAAGGAAGGAAGGATCATGTGTGCAAACAGGGGAATAGTGTTTATAGTTTTGGGAAATGGGTCTTTCTTGTTGGTAGATGGCATCATGGTTTTGGATGTTTAGTTAATAGGCCCAGTTATAGTGTGTAGTGTGTAAGCATCCTCCCATGGTAAGCCTTTACGAGGGCGGCTCCCTTTTGAATGCACGAGCGTGCAGAGTGCACTCGGAAGAAAGCACCGCAGTTACCGCACCCGAACGTGACTCAGCTCCTTGTTGGGAGATCTGACTCTGTGGGAGAGGCTGACAGGTGCCAGGCGTCACCGGCCCAGATAACGGCACACTCGGTGCCACAACCCTTCCCGAGATGGTTCTCTGCTCTCCAAGAAGCTATATTGAAGACATGAGTTTGGAAGACCTTGTACTACAGATTAGATGACATTGTAATTGCTGGGGAATTATGGGCCCCAGTGGAATGCAAATATGATTTTTAGCTGGGAACGCTTTGGGTGCTTTCCCCTAATCTTATCTCGAAAGATTTTTCTGTAGTTTTATCGTCTGCTGGGCCGATTATGACATCAAGGTAAGGCGACATGTAAATCTTGATTATTTTGAGATTTGTAGCCAACGAGTAAAAATAAGCAGTGAGCATAAGAGCTTGGCAAAACATCACAGTCAAACTCCCTTCGGCAAATTCCACTTTGTAACCCCAAGAACTAATCTCTAATTCCTAATTGGAAAAAAGAAGAAAAAAAGAAAGAAAAAAAGAAAAACTCACTCATAAATACACTCTGAGCTGGACTTATGGGGCGATGAATAAAAAAAAAAGCTGAACCGAAAACGTCTGAAAACGGAGCTAATGACCTGGCAACCTTTGCTGTCTGCCTCTGTCTCTTTGCGTGACACGCTGCACAAGGTCCCCCTGTTTCTCGTGAGGGCATTCCACAAAGGCCACCATCGTCTGGCCCGGTTGATGACAGATTGCACCCCACTCCGCTCCCTCCTTGCTGCTCCCCAACACCACCTCAGTAACCCAGACAACCACAACATGGGGCTGTGTAGTGTGTAGCTCCTTGATACAGAAGCGTGCTGGTGATTCAGTGCTCAGCATATGGGACTCTGTTGTTGTGTTTGAACAGTATGTGACCACCCACCAAATGTACCCCATTACAAGGCTGTGAGGAAAGCAAAGGAGATGTATTGGTGACGGAGTTAGTAAGGGAAATGAGAAGAAACAGAGACAGAGGTCAAAAAGACATTAAAGTATGAGCCTGATAGACGTAAGTGTGTGAAAGTGTTTAGAGACACTAATATTTGCCTTGATACTCTTTATGATAAATCAAAAGCAGCAGGTCTGCACCCTAGGTTGATGTTTTATTTGGTGATGACTAGTGATGATACCCATGTGAGTCTAACATTAAGCATTTGAACAGCAATATCATAATATATGCTACATTACAATCTCTCTTTAAACAGCTCTCAGACTGATCATTGGACTAAACCAAAGTTTTTTTCACCGCACATGTTGCAGTAATGCAAAGGATACCGGATAGTTTTCCATTTTCATGAATTAAAGTTTTATTCAAAATGTCTGCGAAACCTGCTTCATTACTACAGAGAAAGAAACAAGAAATACATGGTGTGGTGTATTTTACATGCATTAAATCTCCCCATAGGCCTTTATATGTATTTGTTATGTGCTGAGATAAGAACACCCAAAGCTTGCAGTCAACATTAAATTAAGTGTTTAATCATTCCAACCCTTGAAGATGTTTTTCCAGGGAGATAGTTTTGCTGAGCTCTCTCTCTCTCTCTCTTTCTCCGTCTCTCATGCATACACAAAGGACAAATGATGACTCTGCTTAGTTATTTTAGACAAGTGTTTTCTTTGAAGCCTTAAATTTTTTATATATATATATATAATGGAAAACCCACGACTATCCCTAAACAACCTGAGCTGCAACCTAGTGAACAGTGGAGGCGCTTTTGGGAATTGTTTTCAAAGTTTAAAAAAAACAAACAAGCACCATAGAATGACTTTTGATTTATCATTTTGTTTATACTCTGGATTGTACTCTTGTGGATCTTCTCATTGTTGGCTATTTTGGGGACATGGAGGCCTTCACAGCGGAAATGGCATCACTGAACGGTAGCACGTTGTAACAGAATTCTGACCATGTCCACAAACCCTGCAACTTAAACCTCTGAAGAAAGGCAGCATGCAGAGAGGGTTACACGGATATGCTAGTTCCTGGAAACATTGTTTCCCGCAGTGAGCGAGTATTCAACAAGTGATTTCATGTCAGACAACCTCCGGCAGACAAGCTCACTGAGGGGGAAATATTTCTCCTTGAGCGTCATGCAGTCACTTCTGTAGTGTTTTCCTTTCGTTTGTCTCGCCTGCAGTGAAGTTTCCTGCGCACTTTCTCTCCTCCCGGCATATTTCCTCGCCTCCTTCGGGGAAAGGGGACAGCCCTTTTTGATCTCACCGTCTAATCAACTCACAAGTGAGTGGACGTAAGTTTTCAGACAACTCTGTTCAGCGCGTACCGAGGAAATAGCACTCTTCCCTGTATTTGCAGCCTGTTCTAATTAAGCAGAAAGACAGCGTATACGACCCCCCTCTGATCTAAGTAGTGTTAAAGTAATGTTAAATATTCTGTTGTGCTAACAAGGTCGCTGCAAGATACTACAGTAAGGTCGGTGCAAGTAACTACAATAAGTGATAAAGCGGCGAGACAGCCGGGAGTGTATGTGGATAATACATTTGCCACGAAAGGGGGTTTATGAACCTGCTACATTCAGCAAGGTTACGGATAAAACAGCGACAGGTCAGGCAACGATTTCAGGGCTGCATGACCTCAGTTATGTGAAGAGAATAAAGGCTTGCGGAAACTGTACGCGAGCGCACAACTATACAGCAAGTCAGACGGAAAGGGGGACGGTGTCATTTCATTTTTTCCATACAGGGGTATATCTGGAATTTATTCACCCAGAAGGCATATGATCAAAACAGCATTCAGAATGCAAGTGTCACTGTTTTTCGCATCTTTACTGCTGGTCAGCATTCACCAAAGCTCAAAGGCTCAAGTGGCTTCCCCTAAATCATTCCGATCTACACAGTTCAGGCGCGATGGTAAGTTTTATGTTTTCTACAACTTAAATCATGGGTGCTACTTTACGGCTCCTTTATACACTCTGTGCCTCTAAAGTTTTCCTGTGATATTTGGCGACTCCTGTTGGATAATCCCCCCAAAAGATAACCGCTACCTGTTTACTTTGATCTTGATCAAATTTAAAGATGTTAAATCACTAAAATAGATCGTATGTTATTTTGGCAGTCAGTAGGGAATAGTTAATAGTTAGTGGAATCGCTGTGCTGTTGTCTGACAAGTTGAACTTGGGAACTTGGAAAAATGGTGTACGTGCTTTGTAGTGGTCTCAAGTTTAACGTTCATCATCTCCTCTTAAAACTTTTCTTTGGAAATATGTATAGGCTGTCACTCACAGTACAACCAAACCCGCTGCCTGTACTGGTGAAGTGCTTTCTAGAGGACTTGCATCCACGCAATTTAAGCTCAAATCTGTACATGCACGCGTACTTCAGAAAGCAACAGGTCTTTGGCTTCATGTGCTACAAGTGACTTAGAGCAATACTTAATTATTGGTGTATGTGTATATTTTACAAGACTAAACACACGTTTTGAACAAGGCCGTTTGAAGAGAACCATTTAACCAAAACAATCCTTTGTAGTTTATTGTGTTCATCAATTATTAATAGTCTATTAAATACCCACATGACGCCCTTGTTTCGTATCGTTCTAGTTAAAGTAACATATGTCTAGGGCAAGCCAGTTCTCCACTCAGTTTTTGTTTCATGTATATAATGAATGTGATCTGGATTTAAACTGATTGTGGTCAAGGCACAAATATTCTACCGTCATGTCTGTCCGTGATCCACCCAACAAGTTGACTGAAACGGCGCTCTCTCGCTGACCGCTTGGGGTAGCCTATTGTCGGACTGTCCAGAGTAGGTAGGCCTGATTTGCTGACTAGGCTCTGCGCTCACAACGTGCAAGGAGTACTGTCTGCCTTTGATACAAATGGCTAGTAAATCAACTATACCTACGTGTAGCCTACAGTCATAAAATATAAAAGCCGACAGCTTGGCGTATTTTGGATGTCTTACAAACAGGCAGATGGTAGCAAACATTGATTGTTTCTTTTATTGCCTACATCGCGCACTGTGATGTCGCACTGTCCCCTCTCTCCGTGCGGAATTCCAGTTCTAAATGAGTTTGCACAGCAGATTAAATGCAGAGCAGAGGGATGGGTGAAAGGGGAAAGCTGTTTGCACTTTGACCCCAGAGGTGGATGTCCTACTGACAGGTAAAGGCATAGACATAGTATACATATCTATGGGTAGAAGGCTTCCGACAGGCTACTTGACACTTGTTAATTTAGTATACGCGCACCGAGCAAGTTGTGTTAAGGTCTGACGTCAACAGAAACCCGCAGATCAGTTTTGGAAAGAAACATTCTTTGTCCAGGTGCTGTCGGACAGCAGCGGAATTTACCCGCTGGTATTTCCCCGATGTTGATACAGTTTGTTTGCGCGCCTCTCCACCGCGAGGAGCAGGCTAAACAAAAATGAAAACAAGTGGACTTGGCTGGTCTCCACCGAGCGGCTTTTCTTTCTGCCTGCTACACACGAGAGACCCAATTTCTGAAGTTATTTTGCGGTCATTCATTATGCGCTTGAACCGATGTGGAGCCAACAGTCCGGAACATTAGCTATGAGGTATCGTGTAAACTACACATTGTGGTGTGGAAAGGATTAAAATGTTTCCCTTAAATTATGACTAACTTTTTTCTTCTGAACTTACCGCTGAAGGCCCCTAAATTAAGGGGAATACATCTGCCTACATTTATGAGGAGATGTTTGCTTAACGTTGCCAGTTCCAACTCCAGTGGGGGCAGAAAGCCAACGAGCAAATCAAACTGTAAATAGTTTATGGCAGGTCATTTGTTTTAATGATTCCTCCTCCTACTACATCAGTACATCCTATGCCTTTGGTAAGGTCTACATATATCAGTTGAGGTGTTTCCAAACCCTTTCCTGGGCCTTCCTGCATTGCATGTGTTCCATCCATCATGCTCTGCAGTCTGCATACCTGACTGAGCTCATCTCTGATGCGTCTGACTAGCCAACCACACCCGATTTAACCAATCCAGAGCATTATAATTGCAGTGATTCAAATCAGGTGTGCATGAAACAGGATCAGAGGGAATAGAAGATAGATACGGTGGGAGGAAATGTAGTTCTGATTTGGCTATGAGCATGATTGAGAGGACCACTTGTGTTGTTTGGAGGAGAACGTTCTGGTCATTTTTTGTGTGCCCAGTCTTCCTTTTGTTTCCCACTCTGAATGCAATGTTCTCCTCTTCTGTCATTCTAGTGGTCTGCAGTTATTTTTCATTCTTGCCCTCCGTCTCATCTAACCATCTCAGTCAATGAATCAGGAGGTTGTTCTTACATCAATGGCTGCTTTTTCTCTAGGCCCCAGAGCAAATAACGCAAGACTATGCTGTGCGTTAAATTTTGCAATGACCTTTTCTGCACTATGTGACCCTTGGATTTCTACCGAGCGCTTTCTGACCTGGCGTGTTGACAGTCTGACAAAAGGGGGGGTGGGGTGCAGGTGCGGTTGACACGAGCTGATAACAGACTGACTCCTGGGAGTTTGGACTATGTCCAGTGCAGATGATGTCAGTGTCTGTGAACTCTTATAGTTTCTGATATTGCACATAGTGTAGCGAAGGAGGTGTCATTGAGTTCCTCTGATGCCAAGTATAGCATGTGTAAGTCTGTTAGCAACGGTGTGTGATGAGGGATGCCGTGACTGTTGAGCTGATTCATGGACTCTCATGGCGATGTGCTGTAAGCAAACACTTTAGAAGGCACAGTCTTCATGCCAGTGATAGATTTAGGGCAGATGTTGTCTGCTCAGCAATACACGGGGCTACATCCTGATTCTTTATGAAATGCCAACTTCAGCAACTACTTCAACATCCTTGACAAGATTTGGCTGTGGCTTGACACACATAAAGGTATTTCAAAAAGTGTGCATGCTATGGGGCTGATATTGATGTCTGGTGTAAGTGAGTGTTGACAAATTGAGCTGTTGCCAAGCAGTAATGGAGGAGTATCTTGCTCTCTTTCCCTCTCGCTCTGTGAGTATCTATGTGTATGCGAGAGAGACAGTGACAAAGAGGAACTAGACACTGTCACCTAGGCCCTTCTGTGTGTGTGTGTGTGTGTGTGTGTGTGTGTGTGTGTGTGTGTGTGTGTGTGTGTGTGTGTGTGTCCATTAAGAAAACTCTATCCATTTCAGTCAGACCACCAAGGTCGATCCTGGAGTACAGATGGCCTTGGAGCATAGGGCAGTGGAGTGTGGTCCTGCAGTAGAGGCAGTCACAGACAGATCCCTCATCCAGCACCCACCCACTTTATCAGACAGCCCTCTGACTGGAACAGATCTGGCAGGTCCATTCCACAAAGGCCCTCCCTCAGGCTGCTCCTCCTCCTCCACAGCCCATGCCTGCTCTGTCCAGTACTGGTAAACACATCATCCCTCAAGTGTCATATGGAAACTGTGTTTTTGCCTATTCTTACATGCCTTTTGTGTGTGCATGAGTGAGTGTGGACAAAGTGTGTGTGTGTGTGTGTGTGTGTCCCATATTTATGTTTGTGAGATGTCGGGGGTTGGGGTGGGGGGGGGGGCTGGTTTTTGTCACCACTGAGTAATGGAATAGTGGACGTGTTGGGTGGACGAATAATAGACTTGGGGGTGGGGTGTGGGGGCATTCCTGAGAGGATGGGGTGATGGCGGGGTGATGGCAGCCTCCTGGCTCAGACTTGGGCGGAGAGGGGACACGTCCCAGGAATGACTCATGCGGCGCTAGGTCGATCCCTCCTATGCTGAAACCTTGACAGAAATAAGCTGACACGACATGAGCCTCTCGCACCACATGAGTTATGGGAGAAAGTGCTGATTGCAGCGGCTGCAGGACCTGTGCGTGTGTGTGTGTGTGTGTGTGTGTGTGTGTGTGTGTGTGTGTGTGTGTGTGTGTGTGTGTGTGTGCGTGTGTGTGTGCTCGAGCGCACTCTTAGTGGAGCACATGCGGTGCTGTCTGTGGGAGGCTATCTGACAGCTGAGAGATTAGACAGCAGAATTGAGAAGAATCGCGCGAGAGAGAGAGAAAGAGAGACAGAAAACAAACAAATGACGCAAACCACGTTTGCGAATTAAATGCAACCTTGCGATAAAGCCCGTTCTGACTCCTAAGAGTCTCAACCACATATAAATATACAACATTAAACACCGCTAAGACGGAAACCTGAAAATGAATTGACGGAGAACACCTGGAGCTTCTCTTTATAGCAGAATGAGTCTTGCCTTTTAAAGTCGCTCTGGCAAACGCCCGATGCAGACAATTGAGATTTAAGCACGAGATCAAAGCAGCCCCCGTTACTCTTATCACGGGCTGGCGGGATCCAAACGGCGGGCGTTTTACGCTCGTCACAAGTTGAATGGCGCCTTTGAAGAGTGGGTGACAAACGGAAGCTTTTTCTCCCCCCCCCCTCGGTAAGTAAGCCGTCAGACTTGAGCGCACAGGCGTCACCAACGAGTCGGGAGGACTGATTCTCTGAGAATAGGGAAAGGATGGCGTCACAATCATGTGCTGACTTTTGTTAAGTTCTTCTTATTGTTGTTGTTGTTGTCTTTTTGTATCCCTTTGTTCATGCAATGAACTGCTCATCTTTAGGCCTTAATCATGATTACAAAATTACTATACAAAAGCAGAAGCATAACTATGGCTGTGGTGTGTACTGTTGGCATTTTCACCCTCCGTCATTTTGATCTCATCTTCTGTGCTGGATGAAAACCCAA
>NC_045160.1:3612441-3629941 GCF_900700415.2 Clupea harengus
GCGCTATCTCTGTCCGCAGAGACCCCGTGTGGTTCATCAAGGCTCCAGTCACAGAATGGCCTGAAGTGCACGTAATATAAAATAATGACTTTTTTTTTTTTTTGCCTTTTTATTTTTTCGGCGGGAGTGCGCAGGGGCGTGAAGAAAGGCGTGATGGATGTCCTTAGGTTTGTTTACTCGCGAAGAAGAATAAATCAAAGTGGGCTCCGCACATTCTGCTGCATGGATATCTTTTGATGATCTGTTTGGTTTTTGCGGGGCTGCTTGTCTTGGGGAGCCTATGAATAGATTTCGCCTTTTGTTTTGTTATGATTGAGTAACTCTCTGTCAGTGTCCTGCCGAGTGTGAAGCCGGGCGTAAAAAGCACAGAATTAGCTGAGAAAACAGGGGATCCACCGCATGGGCTGTTTGAGTAAAAAAAAACACCAGATCACAGACAGCCCCCACACCCTCCTCACCACCCAGCTCTCGCTCCTTCCTCAAAGTGACCCATGTTTTCACGGCAACAGAGATAGGGTACAAACCAAAGGAATGTTTCATTGTCTGATGTGGTATCTGTGTATTTGTGTGCAAGGTTATATTTTGATACATTCTGGTAATGTGGCAATGCGGGCTACTCAGAAATAGTGCTTGTCTGTCTGTCTGTCTCTCTCTCTCTCTCTCTCGCCCTGTGTGTGTGTGTGTGTGTGTGTGTGTATGTGTGTGTATGTGTGTGTGTGTGTGTGTGTCTGTGTGTGTGTCTGTGTGTGTGGTATGTGAAGGGACATTCTGTGCCCAGTGTTTTGGTAGTTACTCTAAAATGGTTCTGCAGTGTGTGTGTGTGTGTGTGTGTGTGTGTCTGTGTGGGCCGCAGGAGTTTAGAGTAAGGAGAGTAACTCAAATGCTGACACTAGCTAAATATTTATCAGTCACCTTCCATGTTCCTCTCCTCTTAGCCGGGTGGCCTCACTGGAATCTCAATAAGAGCAGGGCCTGTCTCCCCACAGCAGCTCATTCATAACCCTCTAATTCCCAGCCGTCTCTGTGTATGTGATGCCACTGAGGCGCAGCATCATCCCACCAGAATGCATCCAATGGAGTTGTCCTGTTCCATTGGGAAAAAAAAGAGTGTGGATGATTGGAGGACGCAGGAATTAGGTGGTAATGTTTACCTACAATCCAAGGGATTTAGAACAAATCCTCGGAAGAGGGAGCGAGAGAGAGAGGGAGCAAGAGAGAGAGAGAGAGAGAGGGAGAAAGAAAGAGACTCTTTTTGCCGTATCCTCTGCAACTGAGCTGAATAACACACATCACAGATTGATTTACGTCTATTGAGCAACCCAAGGTTAGGCAGCAAAAGTTTACTGTCTGTAACACTGTTGCATTCTCAACTTCAGGATATGGCAGTGATGTACTCTTGGACAGTGTTTACAAGGCCTGTCGACGGGGTCAATTCGATTAACTCTGTATCCTCTCCACACTTGTGGCAGCTGATTGCTCTGGACCGGTCTTTGTTGTGGCCTGTCTGTCAGGAGGAGCACTTATCTGTTCTCTTTGAATGGGACTCAGTATGATCTCCCCAAATGAAGACTTGGACTTTAGTATCATATTCACTGACATGTGTCTGTTTAGTGCAATAATATTGATTAGTCTGTATGTGGAGCCACAAGATATTTATGTGACATCAACCCTCCAAGTGTTGTCAAATATCTCCAGGCTTTTAGATCTCATTTCAAAGCTTTTCTCTCTTTCTCTATCATTACTTTCTCTTGTGTGCTCTCCTTCTCTCAGTTCTCTTTGTCTTCCTTTTTTCTCCCTACCTCATCTAACCCTGCTGGCTCTAGGCTTGACTCTTCCTTCCCTCTGTCTGTCTGTCTGTCTGTCTGTCTGTCTGTCTGTCTGCATGTCTGTCCCTCCGTCTGTCTGTCTGCTCCAGTGCAGGACTCAGAGGGCTGGGGGGACGGACAGCAGCAGCAGCGGCAGCAGCGGCAGCAGCAGAAGCCCTGCGGCCATGAGCGAGGGAAGAGTGAGGGGATGAGATAGAGGAGAGGAGAGAGTCTGGAAGCGAGAGATGAGAAAGAGGAGCAGAGAAGGAGGAGGAGGAGTGTGAGAGAGGGGGAGGACGAGATAGGGAGTGCACACAGAACGCTGCTTGTGGAGAGGAATGGCTAATTCAGAGAGGGGGAGGCTGATGTGGACCAGAGCTGACACTTGACTCTGTGTGGAAGGCCAAGATAAGACCCTGTCTTAGTATGTGGTGTGAGTGTGTGTTGTGTTTGCGTGAGTGTGTCCATGTGAATGATTGGGGTGTGTGTGTGTGTGTGTGTGTGTGTGTGTGTTTGCGTGCATGCATGCATAAGTGTGCTGTGTGTTTCTGTGTGTGTGCGTGACTGTGTTGGTAAAATAAAGAGGGATGAAATATTTAAAACTACGGTAAGCGGGGGCAGGGGAGTGGTAGGAGGAGAGAGGTAAAGCAAACAGGAGAGGAGGATAGAGGGAGACTCGAGGAGAGCAGAGGAAAGGAGAAAAGAGGAGTGAAGAATAAAGAGGAGGAGGAAAAGAAGAGGAGAGATAAGGGAGAGGAGCCTCAGCTGAGTTTTGACCGCTGCCCCTGACTGCACTCTCGTGTGTATTATGGGATGCTACACTGGCTGCCACGGCGATGGTGCACAGATGCAGCTGTGGCCTGAGATGCCTTCAGATGCCATGCGGTTCTGAGAAACGCATGAACACACTCATGTTCTCAACACAAACACACTGACCACACACACACACACACACACACACACACACACACACACACACACACACACACACATACACAAACACTGTTTAGTGGGCCTAGGGGGGGGTGCGATGTGGAGTACAGTGGAGTTAATAGGCGATGCCTCTGGTCACATTAGTGGGAACCCAGGCAGGCTGCTGCAGCTGGCAGAAGTTCTCTAAGGGAATGTACACACAGACAGAAAGACAGACGGACAGACAGACAGCACAACAACCGCAACCGAGTCCAAGAGAGGACCCTGCAGTCAGACAGACTCTCAATGAACTCCTAAAGAACATTAAAGTGTCCTCACAGAACACTTTCTGCAAAAGCTAAGATGTAATAGCTAAAATGTTCCTCTTCAATTTTGGAGGAGTTCTCATTTGAATATTGCTTTAAGACTAATGAGTGAAGAACCCCTCAAAGAGTTAGCTTAAAAGGGTTATTTTGCTCCGGTAGTGTAGGTAAATGGGGAAGAAGTGGAGATTTGGTGAGATTGAATAGTTTAGCCGTGGAAACGCCTGTTTACAGTTAGGCCATTTCCCACACTGAACGGTACTAGAAAGCATGTTCATTCATTCTGGCATCATCTCAGACACACCACAGCAGGCAGAGGCAGTGATGCTGTCCCTGGCGTACTCCAGGTCTGGAACAGGATTGGTCCCGGTGTGGCTCTGAATGGCCATATCTGCCTCTGAGATCACACAGGCGTGTAGCGGAGGAGAGATTTTGTCTCGCTACTGTGAACTTTAAAAAGGGCTTCAGAGGAGCACTCTGGATTTAGGGGGATGAATAAAGGGTTCGGAAAATCTAAGTGTTTTTATTAACTTTGACCCTCCTGAAGGCCATCGTCTTGTGAGGTCAAGGAAGAACACACAACGGGGCCGTTTTATTGTGTGTCTGTGTAGGCATGCACACGTGTGTGTGTGTGTGTGTGTGTTAGGAGTGTTGATATTGGCCCTCATGTGTTTTATAGAGAGGGGTCTTTATGGCCTCCCCACACAGGCCCAGAGGAGGTAAAGAGTGGCTAAGGCTGGTTGATCCCCCCCTTTCAGCTGGAGGTTTATAGGTAATGAGGAGCTGGAGCTGCTTGCTTCTGGTCAGAGTTGGGGCTGTGTGTGTTGGTCTTGTGCAGTCGTTCAGAGATTTTTATCCAAAGGGACTTAAAATTGAGATATAGAATATAACACGCAATAGCCAGCTCATCTAGAAAAAGAAAACACACAAGAATATAGTTCAGTGCCAATAAGAGAGTTCAGACAATCAGATGATGGAGGCTGTAAATTCTACAGCAAAAGCTTCATCCATACGAGCAGGTGTGTGAGTGTGCGTGTGTGTTAATATGTCTGCATGAATGACATATATGAACGGTATTAATATACAATGACACAGTGTTCCATTTGCGTGCCATTTGTGTGTGTGTGTGTGTGTGCATTTTCTGCTTTATATTCTCTCTCTGTATAAAAGAGGCCGTTTGCTGTTTGTGTGATAGAGAAGTTATGACCCCAGGAAAGGACATATAATACAGGTTCTTCTGTATCATCTAATATTGTGCACGGTGGTGTCAAAAAGAAATGAGTATATCTGAAAATATTACTACCCCCCCCCCCCCCTCCTCTCTCCCCCAAAGACGATTAAACACATCCTGTAATAAAACCCAGTCTCTTGAGAGATGATGGGGGAAATGGAAAGCAAGACGGCGAGAGAGAGGGAAGAGATGCAATTGAGATTAATTTCAGTTCTCATCAGTGAGATCGACTCTAAAAAGCCTATCACCTCTGTAATACAGCAACGTCTACCGCTAAAGGGCTGCTCAAATGAAGCAGAGAAATTCAAGGGGGCCACAGCAGTGGTCAGATGTGCTCGGCGCTCAGACTCTTCCTGCTCTCCTCTTCTCTTCTGCACCAGTAGCATCAGCCAGAGCAGTCTATTCTTTCTGCCCCTTCATTATGTCTCTGGTTAGGCTCCAAAGCGCTTTCGAGGTCCTCGTGTTGGACCAGAGGTCTCGTCATACGTGCCCCGTGGACATTGTTTCTGCGTGTAGCGGTGGTTGTCGTCATTCGCGATGTGTGGCATATCGTCGGGCTGGGGTGTCGTGCCCTCCACAGAGGTCGGGAGCTCTGGTTGTTTTCCGGTGACCGTTGGAGCCGAATAATCAAGTGTCACAGAAGAGTGGGCACATCTCAAGCAGCGCTGTTAGACCAGCCTCGTCTGAGGTGACTGTCAGAATATCACGCAGATGCAGCACGCACGCACACACGCGCACACACACGCACACACACACACACACACACACACACACACACACACACAGCACAAGCATGCACGGCTTGGGAGCATCACTGAGTACTGAAAAGATTTTGATTTTGATGATTTTATTTTACAGTCATGTGCAATAAAGTAGGCTATGCAAGTTCAACTGTGTGTGTGTGTGGGTGTGTGTGGTGGAAAAAGAAGGAGGGTGTCAGTCAGTTGTGTTTGTGTAGATATAGGCATACAAGTTTTGTTCTGTGTGTGTGTGCGCTCATGAGAGAGAGAGGGTCACAATGTGTGTGTGTGTGTGTGTGTGTGTGTGTGTGCGTGCGTGCGTGCGTGTATGAATATGTGAGAACCAGAAGTGAGAGACTGCAAATTGTACAGATCTAAAGCTGGCAGTTTCAGTGTCAGACTCACACTTACACTTCCACAAGCCTCACACTTCCACAAGCCTCACAGCGTTACTTTTCACTGTGCCACATTCACACAGCCTAATTTCAGGTGCAGACACACAATCTCAGGTTAACAGTCTAGCTCCTTTTTAAAAGTTTAAATCTTCACTTGGTACTTGGAATGGGTGAAATACTTTTGGGTCTAACACACACACACACACACACACATTTTTGTCCGTGTGTCGCATTGCAGAAAGTTCTCATTAGGGCAGTTCTGCTCAATCATGTGAAAGTTTTATGCAAAAGCAGTTTGCTTACAGCGTGTCTGCATCAGTCTGGTTTGGTTTCCTCATATCTGCCGTCCATATGGCTTCCCCACTGGCTCTCGGAAAAGCCAGACTCGTTTCTCTCTCAGCTCCCCTCCCTTCCTCCCTTCCTCCCTCTGTTGCTTATTCCCTCAAAGTCTCCCTCTCTCTCTCTCTCTCCCTCCCCCTCACTCTCTCTCTCTCCCCCTCTCTCTCTCCCCCCCTCTCTCTCTCTCCCTCCCCCTCTCTCTCTCTCTCTCCCCCTCTCTCTCTCCCCCCCCTCTCTCTCTCCATCTCCCTCTCCCCCCCCGCTCTCTCTCGCTCTCTCTCTCTCTCAGTTTTGTGTCAGTCTGCTGTTTCTGGATCGGCTGCCCCAGCTCTTGGTCCCGGCTGTCATCTTGCGTTTGATCTGTGTTTTAGTGGCCAGGGCTGAGCGGCCGTGTTGGGCCAGAAATGCTTAACGTTTTAACTTCGACCAGATGGAGTGCGCCCGACTACCGCTGCTGCTGGCCAAGGCAGAATGTTTAAGCAGCATAATTGATGCATTAGCCAATGTTGTACGAGGCGCTCTCTCTTTCCCTCTCCATCTCTCTCTCTCTCTCCATCTCTCTATCTCTCTATCTCCCTCTCCATCTCTCTCTCCCTCTATCTCTCTCTCTCTCTCTCTCCCTCTCTCCCTCTCTCTATCTCTCTCTCTCTCTCTCTCTCTCTCTCTCTTCCTCTCTCATTTTTCTCCTCTTCTTCACTTTTTGATGTTTGCCTCACCTTCTCATCTCTTGTCTTTTGGCTGTCCTCGTCCTCTTTGTTCCTCTCTGGTCCTGTCCTGTCCGTGTCCCAATGCGTAAGAGTGGGAAAGAAAGGCGATGGGTTGAGACGGCACCCTGCCATTACTGATCTGACAGACTTGTATGCCCTGGTGGGGACGTTCTGTGCAGGCCGCCTCAGGTGGAGGTGAATTAGACCAGTAGAGGATATGCTTGGATTGAAACCTATTGTGAGCTTTGGTTTTACATCTTTATGTGTGTGTGTGTGTGTGTGTGTGTGTGTGTGTGTGTGTGTGTGTGTGTGTGTGTGGGTGGTATGTGTCGGTGTGGGTGTGTTCTGCTTGGTCAGCTGAAGGTTATGACTGGACCTTCTGCAGAATGCGTAGGAGAGGATATTGCTGAGGATAGCCTCATGGGTCAGTTTTAACACGACACATGTGATTGCACACGCACGCACGCACACACACACACTGACACACACACATACACACACATACACAAACAGTGCATGCGCAGCCTCAGTCACTGCACAATGTGCCTGTCAGCACAAACACTTATTGCATACATAAAGCTAAAGTTACTGGATAAGGCGGTATCATAAATACATGCAGGACAACAGGAGCCCACTGTGACTTAAGAATGGAAGATATTATTGTTCAATACATCTCCAAACATGGTTCGCATGGAAAGTTTGACGGAATAGAGAACACAGAGGATAAGCCCTACGAGTGGGCAGGGTCCCGGTTCGAAAATTATTCCAAGATACCAAAACACAAAAAAGGGAAAGTTGCAAATGCCCTTCAAGGACTTCTTGCCACATACAAAGTGACCAAGAAAAGATGGGCGAGGGCCAGAGGGCCAGAATCCTCCAGTTCTTTTAGTTGGCAACACAGAGGTCAAAGCTTCAGGAGAAGCAATCCAGTGGGTGCTGTTATATGCTATGCATGTGGAGAAGAGGGTCACATCGCAAGACACTGCCCAGGTAGTGGGGGTAGGTATGAAGACTTTGTTTGCTATGCATGTGGAGAGGAGGGTCACATCGCAAGACATTGCCAAGACAGAGGGAGAAGACATCAAGGCATTTTCTGTCATTCATGTGGTAAAGAGGGACACATAGCGAGAAACTGTAAAGACAACAGATCAGTAAAGCAGAACTTTGTTTGTTTTTCTTGTGGAAAGAGGGGCCACAAATCCAGAAGGTGTAACTCTCCACAGACAAAAGGGAAAAGCTATCAAGAACTGCTTCAGAAAGTACATAGTCTACAGACTCAGTTGACATTTCATCAAGACAAAAGACCAAAAGAGGAACCTATTAAAACCTGGCCAGACAAATCACTGCTTGAAGAGAATGACTGTAGCTCAGACACAAGCAGTCAATGAATTGGAATTCCAAATGATGTTGAAAGTAGCACACATTGAAAATATGTGCTCTATCAAAAAGGGGGGAGTTTATATTTGGAAACCTGTTTTAAGGTTGAGTTTTGATTATGTTTGTGTTGATGTCGATGCATGTTGGATGTGTGAAAATTGGGGAAAGGGGGGGCAACATTATTTTTTGTATATACAATTTCAGACACCAGATGACCAACCCAATGGAAAGGGGTACCACTTGTGGCAATGGAACCTGTGGGACCAGAGTCCACTTGGGAGACCAGAGGGAGATGTGGACAAGGGCTACCACAAAGCAGAACAGGGACCAACAAGAAAAATCCAGGTGGCCACCACACAACAGAATTCTACAGACCAGGAATCCAAAGGACCTGAGACCATACATGGATCTGAGATCCACAAGCCCAGAGATTCACCATAAGAGATTGACTGATGGAACAAAATAGACCACAACCGATGAAGACAATGAAGAAAACAACCAGAGGAACAACGAGAAGGTCTTGACACTTTTCAGAGCTTCATCTGCTGAAAGGTGAAAGGCAGAAGGACACACTCAATAGAGTGCATGGACAAGAAAGACATAGAGAGAATCAGTGAGCGACTTTTCTGGAATTTGAGAAAGTGATTTCCCCAGAGACAAATATGCATATCCACAACTGGTGGGCACATTCTAACCCACACAAATGAACACACACACACAATATGCTGAAACATGGAACACACACACAGATAGATGAAAAGAAGATGCATGCTATGATGTTTGATAACAATTTTGCCATTTACATTTATATTTACTTGTGTTTTGGATGTCAGATGCCAGATAATGTTTTCCTATAGTATTTCAGACTTTCCCCTTGGCTGTGGTGGTTCTCAAATGCTTCTCCAAACCTGATCAAATATTTTTATATTATAGTATCAAATTACAGAATGACCCCATGATAAGTTACCTATTGAGACTGGGAGATGACCAGTGTACGCGAGGGTGATGAGTCCAATGACGGGTAAGACTCCCTAATGGCCACAGAGGGAGCAACCTAAAGCAGGACATCACCGCCACTGGGCACCTCTATGAAAGGTGTAACTCTGAGAAAGAAAGTTGATGTGATGCTATGTATGGCTTCATAGCATCAAAGGGTGGACTGTAAGATTCATGATCAAGCAGCTGCTGTGACCACCAAAAGTTGGCCAGCAGAATATCCAAAATGGTAATCTTATCATGGTCACAAAGGAAAGGTCCCCACACTGGATTTGCTCAGACACCTGGGATCAGGAAGCAAACTAAGGTGTGAGTGACTGCAATTAATCATAGTATGGGAATGGGGGTAGGCCATTGAGAACCATCTCAGTCAGAGAAACCTGATTATCATACAGAACAACAAAAGGTTGCCAGACCTGTTTGCATTACAAGCCTAGCTCATTTACATTACTAGGAGGTGTCTTAAAACTATATATATGGCTAGAATTGGAGATGCTTGGGGTTCAGACCTACACCGCTGAATCCGGAGTATGTTCTACGTGCTTCGTTACTTTACTTTACTGGAATAAAGATTGCTGCATCAGAAACAAAGAAACTTCCTTCATTTCTTACAAGCTTTTGTGTGTGTTTGTGTAAGCGTACGCACTGTTCATCATCATCAAAGCGGCAGTTGGAATAATAAAGCGTTCTGTGTGTGCATGTGGAAGGACTAGCACCGATGGACATTTTATGAGTTTCGCGCTGAGTGTGTAGATCAGTGCTTAAACATATTCTGGAAGCACAGATGTAATGGATGTGCGCATTCACGCTCCATTTCCTGCATAGAACGACTCACATTCCCTAGTCCATAACCACACCGCTCTCTGCCCATAGACAGTTGCATAAAACCAATATTATAACTGCTGCTGTCTGTTACACTGTCTGCTGCCATGTTTTAAATACACACTGTGAGACTATGGGGGATGCCAGAGAGTGGCTGTACCTAAAGTCCATGTGGAGGACAAGTCGTTGGCTGTTGAAGCCAGGGGTGTCAGGATCTAGAGGGTTAGCTTTAGCCAGTTAGCATCGGTTATCTTTGGTGCCAGAAGCTGTCCAGGAGGATGGTTACCCATAGGCTAGCTTTAGCCAGTTAGCATCAGTTATCTTTGGTGCCAGCGGCTGTCCAGGAGGATGGTTACCCATAGGCTAGTGTCAATCATGTGCCTGTGTGGCCAGTCAGAGTAGATGTGGTGCCACAACATGGTGTCACATAGTCCCCTTCCGTGACATGGCAGGCATACGTCCTATTTAAAACAAAGAACTCTGTACGGACGGGCAAAATACTGTTTCAACCCTGTAATGTCATGATACTATGTCTGTTTTTATCCCTGTGCCTGTGTTGATAATAATAATATAATAATAAAACTTTATTTATATAGCACCTTTCATGCAAAAGAATGCAGCTGAAAGTGCTTTACAGCAAATACATAATATGCACAAAGAAATTACATGCACATAAAAATAGACATCAAAGAAACATAACTCAGATATAGTGCAAAAAAAAACAGTAGAGATTTAAAGTAAATTAAAAGTATTTATATATATATATATTTATATATATATATAGTGCGAAGTGGTAGCTAGTTAAAGGCTAATGTGAAGAGGTACGTTTTTAGTTTTCTTTTAAAGATGTTAAGCGAGCTGGCTTCCCTGATGTCTATAGGCAGTATGTTCCATAGCACTGGGGCGTAATTGACAAATGCTGCGTCCCCGATTTTCTTACGGCTTTTGCTGGGAACCTCCAATAAACCAGCATTCGATGATCGCAGTGTTCTTGAGGGCAAGTATTTGACTAGGGAGTTTGCAATGTAACTTGGTCCTTACTGGAAGCCATGTGATTGATGTGTGTGTTGTCCCTTTGAAGAGTGAATTGAAGCAGAGACTTATAAGGAGGAGACAAATCACTGACGGGAAAATGAATGGGGAATCAGGGGGGGGGGATCTGTAATACTATATATGGCGTTTTTGTAACTGAAAGTGTTGATATGTTCGTTTATTTCACTTGCTAAAAGGCAGGGGATTATATATGAGACCTGGGTGGTATTGTGATAACAGTCATTTGTTATTTTTCTGGCAATAGCAAAATGCTTTTATTTAAATTCTTGCTGGCCGTGGTTTATGCTGGGAGGGCACCCCTTTGCGACACGACTATTATGCTGTAGTGTCGGCCGTTGAGCACGCTGCTTAATCATTGTACCGGTTTGGCTTAAAGTGTTATATAAGATATTATTTGTATTCTGTCGTTGATCATTTACTTTCCTGTGTTCGGAGAATTTACTTGCAGTGTATGTTTTGCAACAAACCCCTAAAAAAGGGGACTACTGAATGGCGTTAGGCCTCAACCGATCTCAGCTGGGTGAGATATCTGTAATAGCTACAGTTACTTTTGGTTTGATTATCGACAATCCTTAGTTTGCCTTCAACTTTTGTTTTGATTGTCGTGTCATTGTTCATTTTCCTTTTTTTGGTGTAGATATTTGAACGTTCCACTGTAAATACCTTGCTCAGGTGACCCCGTAGGCTGTGTCTGGAGACCCTAAAACATGCCCCTCTTCCCCCATCATCACCTGTGTGCCTCCAGTCACAGATACCTTTTCACAGTCTTGGCTACCATTGGTCATTACATTGGTCATGTGCCATTTTACAGGTCAGGCGATTGGCTCTTCATAGATTTGGTACTAAAACTAAGCACCATAGACAAGTAGCTAGCGTAGCATGGACCATTAAAATGAATGGGAGTGGCAGTCCGTCGCTCTCTCCAGTTTCTATAAAATAACTCTATAGCTGGAGCCAAACCCAGCCAGGGTGCGATCAGCTTCCCCACACACATCCTGCCCCTGTCCCAGAGCCCACTCTTTAAATACCTCTCCATCAAATATTCAAAGCGCTGGGAGAATAGTCAGGAGACGGGGGGATTTAATGGCACTGTTTTCCCCTCGACTAATCAGCAATGCCGCGTGCTAAAGCATGCTGATTTGTGAAAGCGAGTGCAGCGCAACGGCTATGAGGGGTTGTGAGACCCGTGGGGGGACTCTGGGTATGGGATTAACATGTGTGTGTTTTACACACTTTTAAAGAAGTGCGCGACCTTTAGGGACTGACTGTACAAGCTGACTCTTTAAGAGTCCACTCGACTCCTGGGGATGGTTCTTTGATTCAATGTATTGATGTGTTCACAAAGAGCCTTCTTTCGACACAGTTCTTTATAAAACGTCTTTGTAAAAGTAATCTAATCTTCAGTCTTCAATAAAATGAGATACGCACGCACACACACACACACGCACACACACGCACACACACACACACAGACACACACACACAGTGCGGCAGACTTAGCAGCAGTTTCAGCTGAGGGCGTAGGGTGTTGTCCTCACTGCTGGCTCATGATTTGGATGACCTCATGGGGGGAATCACTAGCTGACATGTTTGATTCCTTAACGACTAGATTTGTGTCATCTACTCATCTCGTTAAACCTCGACACTAACGAGAAACAGGTCCCTGTGAAAAAAGGACCTCAGGCGTCTGGTATCTGTGACTCCCCTTCCAGGCCAACTGTTGTGGCATTTGCATATACAGTAGAATGCATATCTTTTACAGTACTTAAAGCAGTTGGTCTGTTACTTATAACAGCTCTCTCTCTCTCTCTTTCTTACTTGCACCCTCTTGTTCTCTGTCTCTCTCTCATACTTGCACCCACTCACTCACTCACTCACTCACTATCTCTTTCTCTCTCTCTCTTTCTCTCTCTCTGAATTACAAAACAAAAGAGCTTTCAAGGAAATGTGTTTTAATGAGTTTTTAATAAGTTCCTGGACAGAGCATTGACAACAGTGTATCTCCATTGCATAGATTTGGAGTTTTGAGCACATTTGCCCTGTGGTGGTTCAGTCCACATTGATCTAATGGTGCGCTTGAGAGGTCAGCCTTCCTTTATTACCACGAGCGCTCTCACCCTGTGGGCTAATACTTACCCCCGCTGATGATTCTAAATATTGACGACTCCAGCTAAATCCATTTAGACGTTATGCTAAATTTCCCGGCAGTATGGATTAGCACGCCCCCAAAGTTCTCCACGGTCCAAGTGGAACGTGACAAGAGTGTGAGCAGGAGGCGCACAGCAGAGTGAAACGCCGGTCGTACCACGGCTTCGTATTCCAGTCCGGTGTTGTTCTCGCTAACTGAAGCGCGTTGACCTCATTGTTATTTTAGCGGGCTGAATAAATATTAAACACCTTCGCTGAAAGGCCACTCCGCCACCTGAACCCGTGGAAGGGTCAGAGGAGTGAGCGGGTAATAGGGTCTGACAGCGCAGCTCCGCTCGCTTGTTTCACTGAGGCACGGAGGCGAGACCACTGGGGAAGGGGCTCCTGTTGGGGAGAAGGAACGCATTTGTTTCTAGGTGCCTCCACTCAGGCACTCTGAAAATTAGAAGTTGAATCCCTGTTCTCATATTCCTGTCTCTCCTCTCTTTCACTTACCCTCTCTTATCACATGTATGTTTTTCTCACTCATTGGCACTTTCTTTTTCTTTGTCTTTTCTTTTTTTTCTAGCTACCCTCATATATATTTTTTCTTCACACCTACTCCCTGCATCTCCATCTCCCAGTCTGTGCCTGTCTGATCCCCTTCTGAAGAACACTAACCTCACATATTCCCCTCATCCCTGAACACGTCTGTTGTGAAACAATTACTCCCTCTCTTCCACCCGCCTGTCCTCTCTTCCTCTCCTCCCTGTTTTTCCCCTCGCGGTTGTTTTTTTCCCTCTTTCTCCCCTCCGCTGACAGATAATCACGGAGCAAATTAATTCACGAGTGAAGTGAATTAAAAGAGAGTCTCCCCAGTGAGAGGTTCAGAGGGTGTTTCCTTGATGGCTCTCGTCTGGCGAACAAAAAGGAGAAAACAGAAGAGGTGTCTTTGGTTGGGTCTGCTTGCCCGCGGCGGTAGTGGCGCTCGTTGATGTGGCCACTGCGGCGGGCAGCTGCCCAGCACATGGAGCAATAATTTGGCCTCTCCCCGAGCTGCAGAGCAGGTGCAAGTGACGCCACATTTGTTATGTGATTTGCCTCAGACGTCCCGTGCCCCACGCTTCATTACGGATGTCAAGCAGCTCATTTATTTTGGCCTCGTTGTTTTAACTGGCCTCTTCGAGTATGAATGGGTTTAATCTCGCTGTGGAGGAGGAACACATTTAAATGGAGCCAGTATAAATGTGGATGAGAGATGGATGCTGGGGTGGGTTTGGTAGATCATGAAGATAATAACTGAGACGGTTTTGGATGGAGCAGTGAATGGAAATGCTAAGAGTTCATAGCAACTGGATTATGAAGTGACATTTCAGGGCACATTGAGGGCAGGGGGGAAGGATGAGCTATAGGGAATACTACAGCAGGACTGGGACCTAACTGGACTCATCTTTCCATCAATCTCAGCCTTCCCTTTTCGCGTGCTGCGCTGGGTAAATGAATGAACGACTGAATATAGATTTATAGAGAGACAGTTGGATGGCCTGGATGGATTGAGAAATAGACAGATAGATGTATTGACGGATGGGCGGATGTATGAGGATGGGTAGATATATAGCCTACATGGATGGACTAAAGTCCTATAAAGACTGGCAGCGATGTAGCGACGAGAGACCATGGAAAGTGAATGCGACTTGCAGCAATGTCAGGCCGAAATGACAGTTGGCGACCTGATGTGGGAGAGTTAAACTAATTCCAACTTTGACGCGACGTGACATGAGGTGATTACCAAAGGGAGTGAAGAAATTCTGATTGAATTCAAACAAAAACAAACTAAAAATGAATTTGAAAATGGAACTTTTGATGGTGACCGGAGGAAGTGTAAGTGTGTCTGTGTGTGTTTAGGATATGGTTAAGTGGATCTCACTGTGATGCAGTGCATAATGGGGAGCGGTGCCCCATTACTCTCACAGAGGAGGCTCTGGTGGAGGCAGTACTGCCCACTGGCCCAGCTGATGCAGAGCCCCAGGAACATGCAGACTCTGAGAACTCCACTATACTGACACTCTACTGCCTATCCATCCTTCCGCCCATCCATACATCCATCATTCTATCTATCCATCCATCCACCCATATATCCATTATATAACTCTATATATCATTCCATAAATCTAAGTATTTATCTATCCATCCATATATCAATCTATTGGCCAATCTGTATTTGTGTCTGTTGATTTTTTTCAATCAATCAATCAATCAATCAATCAATCAATCAGTCTGTGCATCCATCCATCCGTCCGTCTCTCCCTTCTCTGTCTCTACCTTGGTGGATTCAGTCTCTGTTTATACATGATGCTATTTTGCCCTCCATTTGTTTACCTTTCTGTCCCTCTCCATTTCTCCCTGTCGCTTTCTTGCTCTCTTTTTTTCTCACGCTCTCCTCCTGTCACTCGGACATGTCTTGAGAAATGGTCTGGTAGATAGGCCCCTTCCAAACATGGAAGCACTGAAAAAGATCTGTGTGGGCTGGCTGGATGTTAACATCATCCAACCCACTCAACCCCTCCAGGGGGGGGGGGAGGGGAAAAAAAGACAGAAAAGAGAAGTGAAGTGAAAAGAAAGAGTAGAGCTCGTTCTGACACAGAGACGTGTTCCCTTTCCTTGGGTCCAAACGTGATGCAGCATGTTTGGAAATGGCAGTTGCCTCGGATAAAAGAACATGCGGAGGAATGACCTGAGGGCCTGTGTGGACACAGGAGAAGATGATGACAGGATGCAGCAGAGAACACAGACACACTCTTAGAACAAACACAAACACACATAGTCACACACACACACAAATGGGCTTTTACAAAATTCTTTCACACGGAACTTCACCACACAAAGAACCATTTGCTGACAGTAAAAAACAACAACTTCAAGATTGAAAAAGAATCTCACAGCCTTTGCCAGGCTGTTTTTGAGGGGTGTTTTTATGGTGAGCACTGCTTTGTGAGTGTGTAGCACCAGAACCATCATCTGTCATAACTCAGACGTTGGGCTGGCCCGAAAAACCACCACAGGTTTACATAGCCCAAACCACAGCCACCCCAGAGAGCCTCCCTCATCCTCTCTCCAATGGCTTCTTGGCCTCCGTTGCTGTTACCTTATCTTTCACAATTAGCTCATTGCGCTACAATGGCAGTGCCTGCATTTAGAATAGCTGTGGTTTCTCATACTGTGGTTTTCAAATGCCCAACCCCCTCCCATTCAAGTACTCACAACCCCACCAAGGTGACCTCGACCCTTATCCGATTCTCCTCGAGAGGTGGGTCCTGAACCTGAGTGGGACAACACGGGTTAACCCATTGAGACCTAAGAGTAGCGTGGGTTGAACCCTGATCGTAGCGTTGGTGTAAAAGAGGTTTTACAGTGAGATGCTTTCAGCTCTCCCTTTCATTATGACCACTGCTGCTGCATGCAGGCGCAACATATAGTGTTTGTCGAAGTTTTCTTCTTTTTCTCATTGTTCTTCTACCTTTTGTTCACACACATTTGTGGTCAGCGATATCATATACTTAGACTTCACCAATCCACATGAGACGTGGTATGGTTGTAGCCCCACATGGCTGATCCAGAATAGAGGGTTTGTGTCCCTAGGTGTGCCCTTCTCTTGGTGCCAGCATCCCCTGAAGTGGGGTAGGGTCAAAGCACTTTTTGGGCAATAGCTCGAAAAATGACCACATTCTTTGGATACATGCCACATTTAGTGAAATTTCTCCCATTCTGCTTGGACGCTGATCATGCTGATTGCTGTTTGCGGCTATATTTAAACGTATTATTATGATGGTCTATATTAGCGATGATGCTCAGTTACAGTGAGGGCATTAGCTGTGCACTGCTGGGACATGCAAAATGAGAATTCACCTGGGGATGCATTTTGATGCAAGGCAGACACCATAGTTTTTGGGGGCGAGTCGCCTTTGGTTGTTCCCTAATGTGCCACAGGGAGAGCTGATGGACAGCAGGGCGACAGTTCACTTTTTGAAGTGCTCTCTCTCTCTCTCTCAATTACTCAAACACACTCTCTCACACACACACACACACAAACACACACACTCACACTCACACTCACACTCACACTCACACACACACACACACACACACACACACACACACACACACACACACACACACACACACACACTCACACTCACACTCACACTCACACTCACACTCACACTCACACTCTAACACTCTCTAACACTCTCTCACTCTCTCTCGCTCACATGTTCTGACCCCTTGACTGACAGCTGTCAACAGCTGACTGTTTTGTCACATGCGATGAAAGAGGAAGGGTTGTTCGTCCGTGACACTGGCTGTTGCTAATCCCGTCTGACTGACAGGTGCTTTGATGAAGTCAGGGCTGTGAACAGTGTGGAACAAGGCCTTTTGTCTGACACTGTTGAGTCTTATAGATCCCATCTGATCATTCTTGACCCTGGCTGTAGTCAGGTGCCGTAATTAAATCACTTTATTCTGCTATACTGTGATGTGCTTGATTCCTGCTTCTATTGTAATTTGATCTGTTGGCGTGGCAGACATGGATTGCTTCGGGGGAGAAAGAGCAGGGTCATCATTTTGAGTTTAGCCTCCAAACCTTGGCCTTGGGGGAAAAAAAAGACAACACACCT
>NC_045160.1:3632441-3642441 GCF_900700415.2 Clupea harengus
GTGTGTGTGTGTGTGTGTGTGTGTGTCAGGCATAGACTGTTTCAAACTTACCCAGGCAAGGTGGGTTGCAGGAGCAAAACATCCTCGTTGAAGATGGATTTATCTCTCCCAATCTGTCTCTCTCCTCTCTCTCTCTTTCTCTCTCTCTCTCGATCCCTCTGTTGCTCTAAGCTCTTCTCTGATGGGGTCAACCATGTGGCCTTAAAGCCTTAAATCAGCTGCTGCCTCTCTCTTTGTCTTGGGACTGAAACACGAGGAGCTTCACCAAGACAGAGAGACAGGAAAAAAAATGTAAGGATAGAGAACAGACAAGGGGGTGAATGAAGGATGAAGGAGATGAAAGAAGCAGAGAGACAAAAGACAAATAAAAAGAGAACAGTTTACTATGAGTGTGTGTGTATCCTGTGTGTGTGTGTGTGTGTGTGTTTGTGTGTGTCTGTCTAGAATACGCTTTAAAACATTATACCCGGTACTTAAAAAACAAGCTCCCTCGATGAGTCATGCCTGAACGGCACACACTGTCACTGTTATTGCTCCATTATGTAATTATCCATTTATACAGCTAATTATACAAGATGGGGATCGCTGGAGCAAGCCAGCTTTCTGTGCCTGTCTCTGCAGCTTATCAGCCAGCAGCCAAGCAGCCATGCCGTTTGCTCCAACCATCTCACCGCCTTCACCTTCCACACAACCCACTGAGCTGTCAATCTCACACACCAGGACCAGCTTCCTCCGCTTGAGTCCAGCCATGACTAAACACACTGCGGTGTAGCAAAGACTGCTGGGATAGCTATCAAATCCACTCGATCGCATCTGAAGTATTGGCCTTCAGAGAAGATCTGTATAGTAACTGAGGGATTATTATAGGTTCATATGAATCTATAGGTGGGCTTACCGAGTCCATATATATTTTGTTTATATATGCACCATGGTTTATTGCACCATGTGGATCATGTTTGTCTCCAGCTTGTGTACATTTCTCTATACCCGGTGTTGTAGATGTATTGCCTGTAATGAATGCTCTTAATATCAGTTAGGTGTCCTGATGTGAAAGATGTGATTAAAGATAAGATGTGATTTTGAGTGAGTTGTGTGTAGGCTGGAGGGCTTTGTATTGGGTAGGCATTGCTTTGGGAGCTAGATTTGTCGTGTCCGTGAGGGAAACAGAGTGGACAGCCCTCGGATGTCTGAGACTGTGTCTGACCGCTGACCTCTGTCTCAGGTACGACTACGTGGAGGTGGAGGACATCTCGGAGACCAGCACCATCATCTGGGGCCGGTGGTGTGGCAATAAGGCCCCCCCCCACATCACCTCTAAGACCAATGTCATCAAGGTCACCTTCAAGTCTGACAACTATTTTGTGGCCAAGCCCGGCTTCAAGCTCCATTACTCTCTGCTGGTGAGTGCCTGTCATTCACACTCACACACACGCACACACACACACACACACACACACACACACGTATCACTCATCTGGACAGGACTAACCAGGGAAATGTCATTATGAAATGTCATTATGTCTGCAAGCTGCTGCTGCTGCTACTGCTACTGCTACTGTGGTGGTGGCGCAGATGTGAATCTGGATGGTTAATGTCAGCGCTGAACTTACGTTGAGCTGAAGATGAGCAAATTGCCCACCTGAGAGCAAGCAAGCAAGCAAGCGGAGGGCTGTAAGACTGTGTTCTTCTGGGAAATGGAGATTCACACAACTTAAACAATCTGTCCTGGTAATGGGCGTGAGCTCCATCAGCTTCAAAGACACGTCATCAATCAGCACTCAAGTTAAAAGGAGTCAAATAACCAATTGGTACACAGTGACTGTAAGTAACACAAGGCTTTGATGTGTGGTATAAAATGCCTCACACACTTTACACTGATCACGTGATGGGATGTATGAACAAAAGTAGGTTTCTCACTTGAAGGATGCAGTTGATGCCAGTAATTGTTTATGTTTGTGTGTCAGTGAGTGAGTGAGTGAGTGAGTGAGTGAGTGAGTGAGTGAGTGAGTGAGTGAGTGAGGGAGGGAGGGAGGGAGGTTTCATGGTGAAATGGGTCACACAGATGCGCAGTTACTTTTTTACAGTACATAGGGGATGGCTGGTGTGTGTGTGCGTGTGCGTGTGTGTGTGTGTGACAGGACATGACTGCACCACAGTTGCCCAGCTGACTCGGTCTCAAACTATGGCACTGAGTCACCCCGCACTAACGACACATTTAGCCTTGTAAAAACAAGCTCATTCCATTCTTTAAGGAGGATGCGCGGGGTGTAATGGACTCAGGGAGGGACCCCTTTAGTAGTGTGGACGGGGCTGGAGTGGACATCTGCTTAACAGAAGGGCCACGGAGATGGCAGGGACAGGTTTGGCCGGAGAAGCCTGGGTGTTTCCAAAGCCAAAGAGGGTTTTTGTCTTCGGCAGTGGCTGGGTTTTAAGTGCCCGGGAAGATTTAGATGTGAAGATGTTCCCATGGTTTCAGGCACATAATCGTCTCCTGGTGCTCTGCTCTCTTCCTCTTTTTCCTCTGTCTTTCGTTCTCTCTCACACACTTTCTCTCTCTGTCTCTCTCTCTCTCTCTCTGTCTTTCGTTCTCTCTCACACACTTTCTCTCTCTGTCTCTCTCTCTCTCTCTCTCTCTCGGTTGACTTTGCTTTCAACACAAATTACACCCAGACACTCTCAGCACAGACCCGCCCGCTCACTCGTTCTTTCCCCTCCTTTAACACGCTTTCCCCTGGCATCTGTCTATCTCACACTGCATGAGGCTCTGCTCCTTACTCTCAGTCCTCTTTCTCTCACTCATTTGTTCCCTCCTGTTTTTGTGTTTTCTCTCTCTGTCACCTTCTTCCTCTTATCTCTAAAGTGCTTCTAGTGTCTGTTTCTCTCAAACTCTCTTTCTTTCTTTCTCTCGCTCACACTCTCAGTTCAATTCAGTTCAATATGTTTTATTTAAATTACCATTTAAGGGGTTTACTAGTGTTGTCAAAGTACACAACTCAGAAACTTAGAAAAACATTGATATAAGTATGTACTGTATGTATGTCTAAGTGAATCTGAATGGCACTCTTGTCACGTCCTCTCCTCTCTGTCCTCCTGTTTGTCTCCACCTGTTGTCATGGCTCCTCCTTGTGTGTGGTTCACTCCTTCCCAATTAGGCTGAAAAGCCCAGACCAAACCAGTCAATCCCAGTCCTCAGATCATCCCCCTCCAGTCATTCAAAGCCATCTGCATGCATGCACACAGGCCAGCAGCAGTCAGGAGGGTTCCACCATTCGGTGACCTCTCTCCCAGCTCAGGAAGAGGAAAATCTGCAGCAGTCTGTCTCACATGTGTGTGTCTGCCTGTTTGGCTGGGGGAACACTGTTCTCTCAACACCCATGCTTGCAGCACTGACAGATTGTGTAACCTCCCAGCGATATATATTCCAAGTCTTAGTGGAAGTTCAAGAGAAGCGGTGTTCCAAGCAACCTCAAATCATTTTTTATGGCAGGCCTGACCAAAATGCTTCTAATCAGCTTCCAACCAGGCTTGTCATAGGTATGTGATTAAAGCCTCATGTTGGATTGGATTGGAACAATGGACGAGAGAGGAGACGAGGAGCAGAGAGGTTCTAAGAAGGACGGGAAAGAAAAGGATGGGTGTGGACAGGAGTGGGAGAGAAAGGTTAGGCAGAGGGTGTAAAGGAATTAATGGAGGAGAAGAGAGGAGAGGAGAGGAAAGCAGCAGGTGTCTGATTCCTATCACCATGACAGCTGTTCAACCGCTCTGGAACAGTGCCGTAAGGGAGATAAGACCTGCACAATGGGAGAGGTGTGGAGGAAACAAAACAAAAAAAAGAGTGGGGAAATGTGACGACTTGTTTTCCTTTTTTGTCTTTCTGTCTCCATCACATGTTCGCTCTCTATTGCTTTCCCTCTTTTATTCTCTTTCCTCCCTTCTTTCTCTCTCTCTCTCTCTCTCTCTCACTCTGCCTCTCCCCCTCTCGATCTCCTCTCTCAACCAGGGGCTGGAAATGTACTGAATCGCTGATTAGCGTGCGGTTTCATGGCGCCGGGTCTCCAGTACGAGCGCCCTTATCTACTCAGTGTTACCTTAGTTTACGAGGAGGAGGACTGGCAGAGAACATGCTCCAGGGTGCAATTCACAGATCACATTAATTACTCCATTACCGTGGGCCACAAATCACACATATTAACACAGAAGTGGCCTTAAACCCTTATAGCTCAGCCCATAGAACATGATATTGCAGGGAACACACCTACCATTACCGTGTGTGTGTGTGTGTGTGTGTGTGTGTGTGTGAATGTGTGAATGTGTGTGAATACCTGACCAGCATTGTAATTCCCTATATATGAAGGTGTTCCTGAATGACAAAGTGGTTAAGAGATGCTATAAGTGACAGTCCTTATGGGTTTAACCTGCTTTCCCCTCACATACAGTATAATACACATGTGTGTGAAGGAGATGTAAGCCTTTGGGCTAAGAGAGTTGAGGAGTTATTAGTCACACCTGACGGCGGCCTCTTAATCCCAGGGAGGTGGGTGGCTCAACCCAGCTGCGTGTGTGTGTGTGTGTTTAGCTTGGGCTTTGCTGCCTGTTTACATGCTCCTACTGGGTTGATTTGCTGATGGAGAGGAGTGTGTGTGTGCGTGTCTGTGTGTGTCAGAATCTATGTGGAAATATGACCAACTTTATCTGATATTCCAGAGGACATACGTTCTTCAGCTTTCCTGGAAACATCATCAGCTGGTGGTTTGTGGGTGCGTGTGTGTGCATTAAAGTCTTACTGATAGTAGTGTGTTACGGGACATTTCTCTAAAAATACACACCAGGGAATTTTCATTTTCATTTTCTCTCTCTTTCTCTTCCTGTTATCACTCCTTACCTGATATTTATCCCTCCCTCTCATTCTGACTTTTTCCTCACCCTTTACCATCAGTTGCAGTTGATGATGGGAACTCCGGTTGGCTGTGTTGTGTAAGGCACAGCTGCAGCATAATGGTTAGCACAGGCTGTGTGTGCACACACATGTGTATGTCTGCTTGTGTGTGTGTGTGTAAGTGTGTGTGTGTGTGTACGTGCGTGTGTGTGTGTGTGTGTGTGTGTACGTGCGTGTGTGTGTGTAAGTTGTGGCTCTAGGACTCTGGGGACTAGGGCCATCCACTAATTGCAAGTGCAAATTGTTTGATTAGTTTGGCACTGAGCAGCAACTAGTGAGACAAAGGGTTTGCAAAGTCAGTGAGAAGCAGGGCCGACGCGGGGAAGGTGCCAGTAACACTGGGTGCAAGCCGGCGGGTTTATGACCTTTTTTGTTATGTTTGACTACCTTTGTTTGTAAAGTTTAAGCCCTAATAAAGGACCCGCTCTGATGAAAACACCCTTGTCGTGTCTTTGGAACGTTGGGCGTTCACAAAGTGTGTTTGTGTGTGTGTGTGTGTGTGTGTGTGTGTGTGTGTGTGTGTGTGTGTGTGTGTGTTTGTGTACGTGCAGGTGTGTGTGTTTGCGTGCTTGTGCCTAGGTATCAGTGTGTGCGTGTGTGCATTTGTCTGTGTGTGCACACACACATGTAGATGAGCGTTTGTGTGCACGTACATTGTGCGTGTGTACCATGACTGTGTGTGTGTGTGTGTGTGTGTGTGTGTGTCTCACGCTATCCATCCTCCTCAGTCGCGAAGCTCAGGAATAACGACTCAGTGTGAGCAGCAGCTCTTTGATGTGGGCCGGAGGATCCAGAGCTTCAGGCAGATTTACGGGGTCACCTTCCCCCCCCCCACATGTCTGGGGCACCCTGTTAAATGGCCCCTACAGTAAACAGAGACGGCCATTACCCCCCTCCCACACACACACACACACACACACCACTAGCCTCACATGTCCTGAGGATGGAGGGGGGAGGGGGGGGAGGGGAGGCCGAGGTGGTCCATTTGGAGCAATTCGAGACCCGCTGGTTCTCCCTACACGTGCAGAGTTCTGCATCCGTGTCTCCGTCTCCTTCCGCAGACTGCGGGGTGCAGACGCGCTGCGATCGGACCGCAATACCATTCTGGCACTCTGGATTATCTTTGACGTCTCAACAGACTGGGCTGTCAAAGGGATTATGCAACAAACCCAAATACCCCCAGATTCCCCCCACTGTGCTGCCGCTGGCATATGAGAAAACTATGTGGGGAGTTGGTGAACGCTCTCTCTCTCTCACACGCTCACACACACACACACACACACACACACACACACACAAACACTTGGAGGAAATTTCCGACATTCTCCCCCACAGTGCCATGAAGAGAGATTTTTGCTCACAGTAAATCAGTTTTGAAAAGAAATAAGCGCCAACGATCCGAAGAAACTGAAGGGATATTCAAACACTCTGGACCCCCAAAGCCATAATCTGTGTAGCAAACACACAAGGAGGAAAGGTGATCTGTGTGGGGAAAATCTCACGCGTGTGTTTAAAAGTCACACACACTCACACACACACACACACACACACACACACACACACACACACACACACACACACACACACACACACACATGTACGTATCTCTCCCTTTTGGTCTGGCTGGCTCTAATGTTCGGCCTCAGTTCCTACCAGTATATCTTGAACGTTCCTCTGGTCTGCCAATAAGAGGTGTAATTGACCATCACTCCGGTCAGATAGGGGAGGTACAGGCAGTGGATGTTATAATACTCCACTTACCAGAAGGACAAGATGCTCATCTTTTGTGTGCAGAGATGTGTGTACACACACACACACACACACACACACACACACTCACAAAAACAGCCATACACATAGAGACATACACAGACACTTCCATGGACTGACTCAGAAACACACACACACTGAGACACACACACAAGTGTACACAGGTAGACAATTAGAGACAGATAAATAGAGACACACAAACACATGAGACACATATATACACACACACACACACACACACACACACACATATACACTTGGCAGCAGGTCTGATTAGTTGCCCTCTTTCACCTCTTGGTAAAGGCTATGAATGATGGTCTCCATCTTGGGGTCTAAGATGACAAAGTACATGCCAAAGTGGAGCTGACATTTGGTTTAGCACCAGTTCTCTCTGTTTCGCCTAGCCAGCCACAAGAAGAGTTTGAGTCCTATTACACTGTTTGTATTTCTGTCACTGAATTGTGGTAGTGTGTGTGTGTGTGTGTGTGTGCGCTTGTGCTAGATTTGTGATGGAATGGCAGGCAGAAGGAAGAATACTGAAGAATAATGAATATACCCTGTTTCTGAGGGCAGCCAAATGGAAATACTGTTTCAGCTCTGTGCTACTACATCCAATAACTCAGACTCTCTCTCTCTCTCTGTCTCTCTGTCTGTCTCTCTGTCTCTGTGTTTGTCTTCTTCTCTCTTTCTCTTTCTCTCTCTCTCTCTCTCTATCTCTCTTTTCCTGACAGGATGATTCTCCTCCAATCACCTCAGAGAAGAATTGGGAGGTGATCACCCATTCCATGGTGGTAAGTGCAACCTCCATTTCCCCATCACACACACACACACACACACACACACACACACACACACACACACACACACACACACACACACACACACACACACAAACTGTACAGCCCTACATGCAGACAAGTCAATGCTACAATTGAATCCATTATCCTTTCTCTCTCCTTCAGTTTAGTTCAGTTCCATTCCATTCCGTTCTATTCCGTTCAGTTTAGTGCCACTGCCAAAGCAGTACACTTGAACAGAAACATCAAGTTTAATAAATAAAATCTTTTTTTTTCTCTCTTTTCTTTCTTTCTTTCTTTCTCCGACTCTCTGTTCTCCCCACTGATCACCCCCTTTCCTCAGCCCCCTTCATGAAGGAGGGCATGTCTGTAGCGTCCTCCACCTCATGAGCTGGCACTTAGCTTTGAGTGTTAGCAAGGCGGTAGCGTGTTAGCGTTAGCCAATTCGCCCGGCCCGTCAGCCAGTGACTGACGTTGCAGTGGCAGAGCTAACTGCCTCTGAGAGGCAGGGCCTGTTTGTGATGCAGGCCATGTCTTCCCCATGCCTGGCTCAAAAAACTCTCAGCTGTGTGTTTTTATGTGCGCATTGCACTAGTGTGTGTGTGTGTGTGTGTGTGTGTGTGTGTGTGTGTGTGTGTGTATGTGTGTGAAGGGTACGTATGTGTGAGCATGTGTTGTGCACTTCCATGTGCCAGACTCTCGCAGTCGAAAAGATGAATAGCTGGTAAGATAGATTGGCGAATATTTACACAAGGAAATCACCCCAATCTCTCCGCACGGTGAAGCTTGCAATCATAACAATTTGTGTCTGCGGATGACTGTTTGCGTGCGCTGCTCTGCGCTGCTGGCGTGGGGACTGTGAGTTATGAGCTGCATGCTGATTGCGGCATTGTCTGCCTGCCCAGGAGTGCCTCTGTGTCTCTCTCTGTGTGTGTGTGTGTGTGTGTGTGTGTGTGTGTGTGTGTGTGTGTGTGTGTGTGTGGGAGAAAGAGAGAGAGATGAGAGAGAGAGCAGACGGCAGAGCTCTGTCTGTTGGAGAAAGAGAGGAGACAGATTAGAAAGAATGGGGGGGGGGGGGGGGGGCGAAGGGAGAAAGAGAGAGAGAGAAGGAGAGCACTAACCAGCCCTCCACTCTAAGCACCGGAGGTTAATGAAGATGGAGGTGAAAAGCATTAACCTCTGGAGTGGCAGGATTACTGGGTAAAACTGGACACTGGATGAGCGCATGCTCATATCCTGAGAAGTGGGATGCTGCTTTAAGGGGTTGCCATTGCAATGTGATCGGGGGGGGGGGGGGGGTTATGGACATTAGATGTGCTTGCCAATCAGGAAGCTTCATCTTAAGTTTAGTTGAAGGGTTGCAGCCAGTACGCATGCAACAAACTGAGGAAACAGTTAAATCTCCGAACAAACAATCTCCGAACAAACAATTTCCTCACGTCATTTCACAACACAGTTTCATAGTTAATGTAGCCAGCAACGATGAAAAGTAGGCTTAGCTTTCATCGTTAGCGCGTTGTTTCAGAACAAAATGTCATCAGCGAGTTTTTTTTTTTAACATCACAGAGTGTCCTACTGAACTAGCATAGTACAGATGGGAAGTGTATGTCATGAAATGAATTTAGTTATTCAACAAAAGTCTCATTTCAATTCATGCTTTGGATAGGTAAGTGACTGTGTCCCATCAAATCCTAAAAGAATAAGAGATGCAGGTTTTAGAATGAAATGAGGAGAGGTTGTCTTTGGTTCAACCACGTTCATAAACACAAGATCACACACTGAGCCAAGTGGGCCTATACACCTACTCTTGTGCTATTCTTATTTTGGTGGTTAGGGTAATAACATACCTATACTTAGGCCTGTGAATGGTCTGTATTTCAACACTGTGGGTAGTCCCTCTAGTTTCATCACTGTGGTTGATTTCTTTACTCTGTGGGTAACCTACCTAGATGTAATTCAGTTTTCAGTATATCAGATTACACTTTGTGGTGAATATAATAGTGGATATATAATGATATATATACTGTATATAGTGATTTTAACCTGACGTTTAAGCACCCATTGGGGTCATCTAAGTGACCTACCAATGATATATCATTTACATTTACATTTAGTCATTTAGCAGATGCTTTTGTCCAAAGCGACGTACAAGGGAGAGAACAGTCAAGCTAAGAGCAATAAAAAACCTGGTGTAACAATAAATACTACTTTGCATAAGAAATAGAAAAACGACCTAGAAAGAAAAAAGAAGCGCAGGAATGTAACTGCTGAAGTGCAAGTTAAGCACTAGTCAAGGTGCCAGTTAGGAAGGGAGGTGCTCTCTGAAGAGTTGGGTCTTCAAAAGCTTCTTGAAGGTAGAGAGGGACGCCCCTGCTCTGGTAGTACTAGGCAGTTCGTTCCACCAACGTGGAACTACAAATGAAAATAGTCTGGATTGCCGTGCTTGCACGGACGGCAGTGCCAAACGACGCTCACTAGACGAGCGCAGCGTCCTGGG
>NC_045160.1:3654941-3682441 GCF_900700415.2 Clupea harengus
TGTAAACATTTAATAACCAGAAGTATTTTAAAGAGCACTAAATCAACATCAGTTCTTGTAAAAATAAATCTGAGGTATTCCACTTCCCTGTAACTCACCTAATAATATTTATGGAATCACTTAATGTGATCCTGAGGAGAAATGCAGCGTTAATCAGCATGGCGTGTGATCAAAGATGAGCTGCCATCATCCAGATCACCTCCTGTGTGCATTATGTATGATAAACAATATGCTCAGACTAGGCTCCCCATGCAACGAAGATGCCAGCTGGATTTGATAAACAGATTTGAAGGACAAACATTTCCTCTTCCGAAGTCGGAATACGGTTGTTCATTGCTCAAAGTCTGTGCAAGTCAACTATTTACATTGCCTGACACATTATCATTTATATCCAAAAGATGATGAAGGAGGACAAGTAAATGTCTGTTGTATTATTTCTTTCTCCAGTGAGTGTGTGGAGGTCACTGTCAGACACGATTCTGCCAAGCAAAGTAAAGATGCAATAAAGTAGTTCTATAATAGATTCTTTGTACTTGTACACTCTCTTACCTTCATGTCTGCTCTGTTTAGTCACTGTCCTTCTCCCTCCCCGTGAACATATTCCATCTGTGGGTTGGTAATGAGTCATTAACGCAGTGCATTACAATTCAAACTGCACCAGAGCTTCTTCCTAAACAACACAATTAAAGTGTAATTGCCCCTAGGACACCTCCAAAATGTCACCGTGTCACTCTGACTACTGTCACTTACTGACTGCACTCCAATCTAGTAGGATCAAGACTTGAGAGGCACTGGTATGTTGTGTTGTTCTCCCTCAAAACTCATTTTTAAGACATTGCAGCACATTTCATTTTATTCCCAGCAAAACAGTTAGGCTTATTATATCTTAAATCAGGCCAAACCTATACTTCCCCAAACCTTTTTGAAGAGATTTTTATGTGCTGTATTATTTTTGTAAAACTGCAGACATAAACTGTTGAATTGTTGAAAACAAATACTGTGTAATCAGCTTGGGTAGAATTACAAAAAAACAACAGAGCTTAATATTTGTCGGAGGTCTCACCACAGACAACCTGGTGGCTTACGCTCCGGCACAGAGACACAGCATAACCTACCAGACATACAAGTCTAACTCTAAACTGGACTTCATAAATCTAAGCTTAAAGTCATAACCAGGTATTAAGCTATACTAACTGAAACAGATTTGCATTCATACTTTACCCTTCACTAGAAACACACACATATCTTCCACCGTCCTTATTTTACTCCCTACCTTCACGCTCATCATATATAAATCATATATGGCATATAGTGCAATACAGTGCAACACAAGCCCAAGACAGGAACAGAGAACATGAGTGAGATGGAGGAACAGCACATGTGCAGTCAGAGACACTGACTGCCTGTCAGCCCCATTCTAGCCATTGAACAAGACAGGAGAGGTATGATCTGGAGCCTCCCGCCCTTAGCTTTATGAGAGGAACCTTGGAGGGGGAAGAGGGGGAGAAGTGGGAGAGGGACAGCCTGGCTTGACGGAGGGCTGGCGAGAGAAAATGAAGGGAGGATGTACTTACATTATACATGACAAATGACACTGATGGAGCTGAGAGAGGATGGAGGGGAAAAGGCGGGACGTCCACACCCAGGGGAGAGGCACTGAGGAGGGGGACCGTCACCCCGCCGCCCTGGCCTGTCACCACGGCTGTTGAGCTCCGGCGGAGGAACTCGGAGGGAATGGCCATGCCAGTGAAGAGAGGAGAAAGGGCTGAGAGAAGGACGGAGATGGAGAGAGAGAGAGAGAGAGAGACAGAGAGGGAGAGAGAGAGAGAGAGGGAGAGAACATATTCAATTAATTGGAAGAAGATGGAGAGTGTGCAGCTAAATGGAGGAGAAGAGAGGGGGGTAGGGAGACAGCGTTGATTGTTAGAGGACAACAGGCAGAAGAGAGGGAAGGGAGGTGTAAGGGGAAGAGAATGTGAAAGATTTCAAAGGGGAGAGAAAATAAGAGTGGGGACAAGGGCCCCTCCGTCATTAAAGATGAATGTCCCAGGAGAGCGCGCTCAGATGATGATTTTGAAGCCTTGTGTTAGAGCAAAACTTCACTTCAAGGAGTAGAGTACTGCATCTTACTACCTCGCAACCTGACAACTTTCCTCTCTCTTTCTTCCTCTCCCTCTCTCCCTCTCCCTCTTTCTCATTCATACACCACCCTGCATGCATGTTCTTGTCTACTGGGCTCATCACCGCATAGTCTGTAGACCCTTTCCTGTTTGTCATCAGCCTTGCATCAGCATCCACTGTGTGTGTGTGTGTGTGTGTGTGTGTGTGTGTGTGTGTGAGAGCAAATGTGTATGAAGTCAAACCTGTTGGGACAGGATGCAGCTAATGAGAGTTCTCCTGCAGGAGATGGACCCTGACGTGAAGTGCAACTTCCCTTCCATCAGTATCTACTAGACACCTCCTCCTGCTCCCTTTCAGCGCGCTGATGTTTGCACACGTGTGCGTGCGGATGTATACATCTGTTTGGATACACTGCTTTAGGAAAACATATCAGCAGGAGACAGGAGAATCAGTTTGCAAGTGTGTATGTGTGTGTGTGTGTGTGTGTGTGTGTGTGTGTGTGTGTGTAATGTTTTTTTACTATACATGGGCAATGTAGATGCAATGTACGTAAGTGGAATCTGGACGTTAACGTATATGGAAATGTGAGTACATTTGTGAGAGAGTGAGAAAAAAAGAGAGTTAGTGTTTCTGTTTGTGTTTGTATGTGCATGCATAAGAGTGTGTGTGTATTTGTATGTGTGTAAATATATGTGGGCGTACGTAGTGTAGGAGTGATGTGTGTGCAGGCTTCTAGAATGTTCCGGAGTTTGGGAGGACTTGTGTAGTGTTGATGAGCAGTGGCTTGGTGAGGCCTTAATCTGCAGCTGAGAGTGACTGTGATGCTAACGTGCTCGGTCAGGAGTAATTAAGGCAGGCAGGCAGGCACACAGATGAGAGGCTGAGCTGAACAGAGCAGCTGGCCCCCTCAACACACCACACACTGGAGGCTGCTGCTGCTGCTGCTACTGCTGAGGCTGCTTCACGGTCAGGCTCAGGACCAAAGCTGCAAGAGATTCAGAACATGAGTGCACAGCAATTACATACACGCACACGCACACGCACACACACACACACACACACACACACACACACACACACACACACACACACACACACACACACACACTTCCTTTCATGACCTCTACGACCATGTAAAAGGAGTCTTTTTTTCTCTCACTTTTTCATTTCTTTCAGTGATTTGTGGTTGCATTTTATGACAGAGAGAGGGATAAACTGCGGTGCGTCCCAGGATGTAGTGAGTGTCTGTGTGTATGAAAGTGAATGTATTTCAGGACATACCTGCTGTTTGATTCACGCGAGTGCACACAAGTGGGTACCATGTGCCTGTGTGTGTGTGTGTGTGTGTGTGTGTGTGTGTGTGTGTGTGTGTGTGTGTGTGTGTGTGTGTGTGTGTGTGTGTGTGTGTGTGTGTGTGTGTGTGTGTGCGTGTCCCATGCGAGCACAAGTCCTCTGTGGACCAGTAAAACCTTAATAGGCCTACCAGAGGGGCCCAGTAAAACATTACAGCATTTGCTCAGTCTCTCCTCCCCGCCACCCCCTCCATCATAACCATCGGACACGTTTAACTGAGTGGGCCTGAGCGCCAGCATCCATCCAGCAGCCGGTGATTTACTGCAGCTCAGCCCAGCTGGGAGTTTATGGCAGATGCTTTTTTTTATCCACAGAAAAGTATGAATGAGAAGAGGTTTCCCCTCACTGCTTGGCTTATGCATGTTTTAGGATGTACCACACATCACACACACACACACACACACACACACACACACACACACACACACACTCTCACACTCACACACACACACACACACATGTTAAAAGCACTTGCACAACCTTGATATAGTCTGGCACTTTTGGGGTACTACCACGATGTTAGCCTGGCATGACAAATAACTACAGGGTCGAGGGAAGGGGACCCAGATGGAAGCTGGAGAAAAGGGTTCAGCTGAGGCGAGGAAGTGAAGGATGAGGAGGTTGTGGGGAAGGTCTGCATTAGACTGCACTGGGACACTGAGGAGAAGGTGGAGGTGGTCTTGGGCTGAGTGAGTGTGAAGTACCTCTGGAGTATTGGCCTACTGGAAATGACCTCACATCTGAAGCGTGATTTTGTCATGACTTCATAGTATATCTCCAGCTGGTAACAGTTGCACTGATACTTCTAAACCTGCACAGCGTTGGCGTTAGCGTTAGCCTTAGCATATGAGGAGTGAATGAGGTTTGGAAAAGTAATCTCCTATGTGTCTGTGATTGTCTTCAGTTCCAGTGACATGCTCACATGTCCAAGAGATTAGTATTGGTTGTGGTTAGGTTTGTTTGACTATGAGGGCTTTGGTTTTGAAGTTTGGTTGCCTGCGATGGATGCGGTTTGAAGGCGTGGCGGAGTGAGGAGGAGTGAGGAGTAGAACAGAGAACAATGATGATTTGGTCAAGCCTAGAGAAGGAGGTGAAGGAGTTTAGAGGGAAGGTGTCGGGCCTTGGGTGTGGGAGGAGGAACCATGGATGGATGGATCGAATCTCAGGTCTCCCCGTTCCACACCCGGGGCGAGGGATGATGACATCACCCCAGAGAGGAGGTGAGGATGACTCATCTTCATCGCCGCCGTGTGGTCTCCTTCGCTCCTCTCCTCCGCCCCTCTGTCTGCTTCATTCTTTCCATCCTCACGCCCAAGAGAAAATCCCCTTCCAATTCTCCAGCCAATAACTGAACATTCGTCTCAAATTAGGCTATTGTGTTACATGAAGTATTGTATGTTTTTATAAGAGCCTCACCCTTTGCATGAAAAATCTCACTGCTAAAGAAGATGTAAACGTGGAAGATGTTTCTAGTCCACTGAGATAAAATAGCAACACACATTCAATTCAGGCAACAGACTGCGCTGCACTGCACTGCACTGCGCTGTACCCCATGCTAGAAATTCCTGTCAATTCTGGCTGCCAGTCTGCAACCTCATTGCCCTTTGGTCCAGATCGGCCACTGCACTTGTGTGAGCTTTGGTTGTTTAGCACATAGCATAGTTTAGGGTGACCAGATTTGAGTTTGTGAAAAAGAGGACACTTCGTCGCGGGGGAGGGGGCGGGGTAGTGTATACTTCATCTGGCCCGCGGGTTTTGACATGCAGATATCATGTGCTGTTGTAAACAATGCAACTACTGGAAGCGGTAAGGTGCTCAGTGTTGCCAGATTGGAAATGGCGTATCGTACCAAATGCTCAAAATAATCGTATTTGGAGGATAATTATCGTGCATCTGGCAACACTGAGAGGGCGGTCCACCAATGACAGTTCTCTCTACAGTCAGAGCTCGCGCAAGAAGGTGGAACGTAAGGGAGATAGCCCTTTCAAAACTTGTAAGGGCGTAAACAGTAGTTTGTGAAAGACCCAGAGAAACACAAATATCCGACGAGGCAAAATCCCGGACGATTTTGGAATCCCTGCCGGACGCATTTTTTAGGTCTCGAAAAGAGGACATGTCCGGGTAAAAGAGGACGTCTCGTCACCCTAGTATAGTTGCTAAGAGCTGGCTTTAGTCAGCTTGCGAGTTGGGCAAGAAAGCATGTAAGATAAATGACATGATAGCTAAAATCAGTCATCTTCTGTGATGAAAAGAGTCCACAGTGCTTGTTCAGCAGTTACAACCGTCTCTGAAAAAAGGAAAGCTTAGAAACAATTCCTTGATGTAAATGCAGAAAAAAAAGCTACATATGGTGCATTTCTGAAGCTAACTCACCAACAGAGAGAATCTTCCTCCACTGAATGAGAAAAAGAGGAAGAGCGGGAGATCAGAAGAAGAGGCCACTTTTGTTTGAAAGTTAGCAGCTAGCAGCTAGCAGCGTCACCCATCAGCCGCAGACACACAACAAGGCCTCTCTGCTTGAGCAGATGTGTTCAATAATGTCCTTACAATAGAACAGACAGCACGGATCATTACGGACTTTACACTTGAGGTGCATGTATTGGCCTCCATTCATGGCTGCTGTGAGCACCGTAGGGCCACCCCATTGACTATTCAAAGCCCTGCTGTTTCCCTGAGCCATGGGATCAGCGGGTTAAAGCGCTATAATTAGGAATGGTCACCGGTGGGCCGTGGTCAATTGTTACCAGTGCCGACCGGAGTGTTCTGGAACCGCTTGTGATTAGACGGGCTGGTCGATAGGATCAGCCCTCCAGCTTTGTCAATACCAGTCACCAAAAAATGCCATCTTTATTGTCAATGAAAGCATGCGATGTATATTAGCATTTAAGCTATCCCTTGTGAGTTGTCCTCAGATGCACACAGACACAAAGACACACACACACAGTAGTACATGAGAACTATTTTCTTCACAGTGTTAGGCATAGACAGGCACACACACTCACACACACTCTGCGGGGGTCGCAGATGTCCAGAGACAGGTGACTTCCTCTCTTTCTCTCTCTTCCTGTTTTGCCCGCGGTAGTACAGCCCGCTTTCCTGGCACCCCACGGCAGGGGTCAAAGGTCAGATAGCCTGCTGACTCTCTCAGCTCTGCCAGGTGAGCCAACTGGCACCGGTGCCGGGCCCACACGGCCAACCTATGGAGTAGGTCCAGTTTTAGAATGGAAAGAGTGTTCCCTGGTGAGGTTGAATACTGACATGATTGAGTTCAGTGTCTAGACAGGGTTCAGCAGGTTTGAGGAGTTTAGAGGCCGTGGTTTATCACGCTTGGTTGAATGCGGAGGAATGGTTTATCAAGTTTGGATGAGTTTGTAGATGGGGTTCAGTGGATAAGGGGGGAGTATTTGGAGGGGGTGGGGGGGGAGGACAGGACAGCAGTTCAGCTACATGTGAGGGTCTTTATGAGGGGAAGTCATAAATGAGAGCGAGCACAGGCACACTCCATTGGCCTCCCAGTCAAATCCAACGTTCTTTCTCCCTTTCTCTCTCTGTTTTTCTCTCCTGCTGCTGGCACTGCTCACACCTCCTCTCACCTCCTCTCACCTCCTCTCACCTCCTCTGGCCTCCTCTGGCCTGCTGAAGGTGAGATTCCTGCGCTTGGCTCTCCCAACTGGGAGTACGCGTCACACCACAGGCATCTGAGCAGAAGGAGGGGGAGAGCTATGGGGGTGACAAAACGGAAGGCTTAGCACTCTCTCTCTCTCTCTCGTTTTCTCACATCTACCTCTCATTCTTTCCTTACCCAAATCATACCCTGTTGTCCTTCCTCTCTGTCTCGTTCTCCACTTCCCCTTTTAGTCTACCACTCCCTAACTCTCTCTCTCTCTCTCTCCCTCTCTCTCTCTTGCTCTCTCTCCCTAACACTCTCTTTCTCCCTAACTCTCTCTCTCTCTCTCTCTCTCTCTCTCTTGCTCTCTCTCCCTAACACTCTCTTTCTCCCTAACTCTCTCTCTCTCATTCTCTCTCTCTCTCTCTCTCTCCCTAACTCTCTCTGTCTCTCCCTAACTCTCTCTCTCTTCCTAACTCTCTCTCTCTCTCGCTCTCCCTAACTCTCTCTCTCTCTCTCCCTCTCCCTCCCTGTCTCTCCAAAGCCAGCTGAAGTCTGTGGTGGGCTCAGTCCAGCTGAAGTCTGTGGTGGGCTCAGTCCAGCTGAAGTCTGTGGTGGGCTCAGGGGCTAGCAGGGTCCTCACCTCAGGCAATGTTCTCCTCTCCAGCTGTTGGTTTATGTCAGTGACTCAGGCCCCCAACCCCCACGGCCCGTGCCATCCCAACCCTCCATCACCACGGTGATGAGAGGAAAAGCAAACACACCCCTTCCGCCTCCCCTTCCTTCTCCTCCTGCTCTTCCTCCTCCTCCTCCTGTTCTCCCCTTCCCCCTCTCCTCCCTGATGCTGCTACCATCAGCACTTTCATCTCACCAACATCATCCATCAGCCAGCTCTCACACCACGGCTGGACTTGCTGCCAGGTACCACACCATACTACACAGGTAGGAGGGGTGGAGGGATGGAGGGATGGAGGGGTGGAGGGATGGAGGGATGGGGGGATGGCCATGGAGAGAGATTGAAGTGGGGGAGAGAGGGGCAGACACAGAGAGAGGGGGATAGGGAGAGATGCAATATGAAAGGATATGAGACAGGAGGAGAGGGACTCTGAGAGGAGTGGACAGAGGGAGAGAGAGAGATGGACAGAGAGAGAGAGAGAGATGAAGAGAGAGAGAGATGGAGAGAGCAGAAGAGTATTAGGGAGGATGTATATTTATCAACATGTGCTCTTTTTAAATGTGCTGGATCGATGTCAAGAAATGCCTGGACAGCACTAAACACACAGCCCCATACATGTTCATTTAAATTCAAGCTGTCAGAAAAAAAGCCAGCGTGTGTTCAAAGGATGTACGTGTGTGTGTGTGTGTGTGTGTGTGTGTGTGTGTTGAGGTTGTATAAAAAAAAGGTCTTCTGGGACCTTCCTCGCCTTAGGTCCACCTTACAATCCATATCCCAGGCTGTTCCATCTCTGAAGTACAACTCTGCAGTTTGGCCCAATACTGCACAGAGAGATGGCGGAGCTGTCCTTGTGTTTGAACATTTAAAGCAGTACTAAGCATAACTACAGAACATACTTGATGAGATGCCTCCATTAGAAAAAGAGTGTGGATGATTAGCACTGATACACTCAGCGTCCTCTGTTCAGCTAAGGCTCTAGATATCCGCCATGGCCTACCTACTCTGCCTGCTACCGCTTCCATTTTCTCCGTGGGGGTTCCTCCCATTAACCTCTGCCAGCGATCTCACAAGTTCCGCCGGGAGAAGCTTCCTTTCCGATAGACCGTCAGGAGGTCCCACTCTATAAAAACAGAGGCGTTTCCCCGATACAGGCCATCAATCAGAGCCGAGACATAATCACAGGCAGCGAGAACACAGAGTCAGCAGTGCAGTAATCGTGCCCATCACGCCAAATGAAATCAAATGAAACCACACGCGGTAAAATATAGTTTCTCATATCATACGAGAGACGATGAAGGCCTTGCCATCCTACGGTGGGTCAGAGGTCGGAGAGGTTGAGGGCCTCCATCCACGGGTGGTGATCTGGAGGAGAGGGGATAGGGAGAGATATAGGATGAAAGGATGTGAAACGGGAGGAGAGGAAGACTGAGATGGAGGGAGTAGAGAGAGAGAGAGAGAGAGAGAGATGGAGAGGGGGAGGCTCAAAGGATGGGTGGGTGTGGAATGTTCGCTGAGAGGGTGTATGCGTGAGTGTTTGTTTGTGTGTGTGAGTATTTGTGTGTGTGAGTGTGTGTGTGTGTGAGTGTGTGTGTGTGTGTGTGAGTGTGTGTGTGTGTGTGTGTGTGTGTGTGTGTGTGTTTGTGTGTGTGAGTGTGTTAGTTAGTGTGTGTGTGTGTGTGTGTGCATCTCTATAGGATACCTTTTGAGGTTTTATAAAAAAAACAGGGTCTTCTGCAACCTTCCTCGCCTTAAGTCCACCTTACAATCCATATCCCAGGCTGTTCCATCTCTGAAGTACAACTCTGCAGTTTGGCCCAATACTGCACAGAGAGATGGTGGAGCTGTCCTTCTGTTTGAACAGTTAAAGCAGTACTAAACATAACTACAGAACATGCTTGATGAGATGCCTCCATTACAAAAAGAGTGTGGATGGTTAGTGTTCTGTCCAAGGACATATTTGAATTATAAATGTATGTTGCCATGTTTGCTTTACTGTCCTTGCGTTGATGCTTAATTTGTTCTGCTGTCCTGTCCCTGGTGTGTGTGTGTGTGTGAGAGAGAGTATGTGGGTGTGAGAGTGCGTATGGTGCAACATCATGCTGTGCGTCTCTTTTGATCCTCCTGCTAACCGTGGCAGGAAGATTGGATACCCGTCCAATTAATACGCTCTTAGTCAGGATTCACAGAGATACAAATATCTGGGATATTATAACGTGGCCAAGCTATCATGGCGTTGGACTCCTTCTCCCGACTCCAGACCCACGCCACACTGTTGGACTCCTTGCTATGGTTGTGGTACTCGTAATATAGCCACAGTGTTGAACTCGTTGCTGTTTCTACAATAGGAGTATAGATCCATACTGTTGAACTTTATTCTATTGTTGCTATTGTAGTAGCCTATATCTCATTGCCGCTGTCTCTTGCCCTTATTGCGGGCCTTCCAGTTGGTTGTAGGCCTGTAGGTAGAGCAGCTTTATAGGACTTTAAGCTTTATCATTTTAATCATAGTTTTTGGAGGATGTAAGGAGGTTGGGTGCCGTTTGCTTTCTACTGCTTGTTTAATTATTATAATTTGTTTGCAATTTAGGAAGTACAGTTTAGGAGTCTTTTGTTTATATTTATTGTGTGATCAGGTAAGGTATTTTGTGAATTCCTCCTAAATCTCTTATGTTATTAAGTTCTCAAATAAATCTCTTGTTATGGGAAACTGTGGTTCCCTTCCAAGCTGTGGTCGGTAGAGGCTCTCGCTTCTTAATGGTTGCGCCTCAACCCTAGACTGGGTGGTAACGTTAGCACTGATTCACTCAGCGTCCTCTGTTCAGCTAAGGCTCTAGATATCCGCCACTCTGCCTGCTACCGCTTCCATTTTCTCAGTGGGGGTTCCTCCAATTAACCTCTGCCAGCGATCTCACAAGTTCCGCCGGGAGAAGCTTCCTTTCCGATAGACCGTCAGGAGGTCCCACTCTATAAAAACAGAGGCGTTTCCCCGATACAGGCCATCAATCAGAGCCGAGACATAATCACAGGCAGCGAGAACACAGAGTCAGCAGTGCAGTAATCGTGCCCATCACGCCAAATGAAATCAAATAAAACCACACGCGGTAAAATATAGTTTCTCATATCATACGAGAGAGGTCTTCCCAGAGGTCGAAGAGATGGAAGGCTTCTATCCACGTGCGTGTGATTGTAAGGGCGTGTGATTGTAAGCACGTGTGGTTCTGACAAAACTGACAACATTTTCGAGAGGTGAGGAGTCTTTGTAGAGATTAGCCGGTTCATTATCTGTGTGCTTCCCTCGCTGCCCAGAAATGAGGTCTGAGGTGTGAGGTATGTGTTCTCACCCCATCTCTTGCCCTGTGCCTGCTTCCTCATCCATCTAGAACTCTCTGCTTCTCTCAGACCCTCCCATTCGATTCAATTCAATTCAAACGTTATCGTCATACAGTAACCAATTGTCGAGAATGGCCCGAGTCGGTCACCCCACGATGTGGGATGTAGGCTGCTGGAATGGGGTTGCAGGTAGGTACACGGTGCCATACTTAACCTAACAACAACAACAACAACAACAACAACAACAAAGATGCCTTTGTGAGCATTTCTTATTCTGCGAATCCTCCCAGCAACATCAGCCATCAGTTAAACACCATAAGAAAGACACGAGACAGAAAATAACAAAAGTGCAAGAAAACTTTATGTGCAAAAGTATACAGATGCAAGAAAGAGTATGCAGGATGCACATGTCATGGAGATGTGAGTAGTGTGTGTAGCGTATGCTCAGGCAGGTTGTCAGTAGTGGTTCGTGTCCATGTCTCTCTCTGTCTGTCTCTCAGTTTGATCCCGCTCTTGTGGTATGAATATCACACACAGACCTGTCAAAGCAACTAGGCAAACTACTGTGAGAATTTTCAAACTTGATACTTTACATGCAGACACATCCCGCACATGCTCACACGCCACTTCACAGGGTTATGTGAGACTTTTCTAATATCTCTCTTTCTCTCTTTTATTTCTCTCTATCTCTCTTTCATCCCCCTCTCTCTCTCTCTCCCCAGCACGTTACACCTCTGTGAAACAGAGGGTGACCCATGCTGATTCACGTCCCTCTCAGTCTGCCCTGCGGCCGTAGATAAGCCTGAAAGTACTCCTGATGTTTGAGCTGACATTGACATTGAGCTCAGTCCAGGGGCTGCGCTGGGGCTCATTTCACAGAAGAGCCCCTCACTTGCCATAATTAAATGGCAGGAGGAGAGCCACTTAATTACTATGCTCTGATGTGTGTGTAAGAGAGTGAAGAGAGTGTGTGTGTGTGTGTGTGAGAGAGAGAGAGTGTGTGTGTGAGAGAGGTTGACGGGGCACAATTGAAGGAATTAGGGCCTGAGAGATGGCCCAGTAGTGGTTTGGGTGGCGGTGTCTGGCTGTTGTTTTGGAAACGTCCGTTGGTCACCCCCCCGTGAGAGCGAAGAAGAGAGAGTGAAAGGTCAGCGTGTGATTTATTCCTTTCTGGGGGCTTGGGGGCTCACGTAAACACAGGGTTCGCACACCAACAAAGGACTGACATTTTATGTCTGCTCACCGGCAAAAAAAAAGAGAGAGAGCGAAATAACTACGCATTTTTATCTCATTGCTCAGGAAGTTTGACTCTGGTCCAAGGTAAACTAAGCCCCAAGTGTGTGTGTGCGTGTGTGTGTGTGTGTGTGTGTGTGTGTGTGTACGTGTCTTTAATAACTTTAAAGGGCACCCCACGTCGGCAGCATCACACCAACAAAAAGAAACTTCTAGAAGTGGAAGGGGGAGGGTTGGAAAAAAAGAGCACTTTAGAATATAAATGCCACTCGTACATCAAACACTGCTCGTCACACAAGTGGACGATTCCCTATATGATTCCTCTTAAAAGGCACTTAGCTCCGATAGCAGATGAATATCAGACCACAACAAAAGGCCGCAGGAAAGAGGACAAGTCGGGGTGGTTCTAGAGCATTCCGGCAGGCGTAGGTTCATAACCTCGGAGGTTAAACTTCTTTCCTTTTCTAGAAGAGGGAGGAGGAGGGGGGGAAAGGGGGATTTAAGTCGGAGGGGTATTTCAAGGTGCTTCTGAGAATGCCGCGGTAAAACTTGCATACACAATGTTCTTTCCTTTGTCTGCGGCCCTGGTGACCTAATGGAGGAATGCAGAGATGGGCCTCTTTTTTTCCTCTCAACCCCTCCTCTCTCTCTCTCTCTCTCTCTCTCGCTCTCTCTCTCTGCCTCTCTCACTAATCCAGATTCGATAGTGCACTCTTCGTCTGGCAAGCAGTAAAGTGTCTGCATTGCGTTTGTGAGAAACACAAGGGTTAGAAGACACTTGAAAAAAAAAAGAAGCAATAAACCCTTTTGTGTGTGTGTGTGCAGGTGAAGTGTGGACATGTGACTTGCTTGTGTGTGTGTGTGTGTGTGTGTGTGTGTGTATCCAGGAGTACATCTCAATGTGTTCCTTATTCCATCTTTCTGTATCAGGCAAGCTTGCAGCTGGTGTGGCGCAGTCTTACTCATCACCCTATAAAGCCTGACTGTGTGTTTTTCACTTTTCTGAAGTCAGGACAAATGGCTTCATATATTTTGGGTAGATTTTGTCCCTGCAATAAAGGCACAGCTCTGATTGGCTCTGCTCTCCCGTCCTGCCAGCCTTTGATTTCTCAGTCTATACCTGGTCATTATTTCTCCACCTCTTTCTCTATGTGTCCTTCTCTCTCTCTCTCTCTCTCTCTCTCTCTCTCTCTGAAGTCAAGGGTTGTGCTGTGTGTTGTCTTCTGTTTGATGCCAACATTGTAGCCATATGTTAACAATCTGCATGTGTATATTATTACATAATCCCCTATCAGCCTGACAGTGTGTGAAATACAACTGTGTGCTTCCACATGAAACATCCACAAACCTGTGTTCTAAATTAGAGGTCACAGAATACAACGGTGTAAACAGACTCTGGCGTACAACAACTTCCCACTTGTTCAACAGCATCTACTGAACTGCCCTGTGATGGAAATTGATATTGCCATTCATTTATAGACTTACATTGCATTGCAAGCATGTTCTCCTGTGTGTGTGTGTGTGTGTGTGTGTGTGTGTGTGTGTGTGTGTGCCATGTGCATTGATCATCTTGGTACACCTTTGTTTAAAGCCCCTAGCAGACATCCCCCCCCTGCCCCAGGTGGAGGAATACACATCTATTGTCCACCATTTTGGCTTTGTGTGCGTGTTCCGGAACCTTCCGTAAGAAGGTCACCTCCCCTTCCCAACCTTGACCTGTAAGAAACATCCCCAATGTAGACCCTTGACCCCACTGTAAACTCCCATGATTGACTTGTATATATACTGTAACACTGTGAGGCTCTTTAGTCTTTGCCTGCCTCTACTTGATGTTGGAATTGACTCCCTGCAGGAGCACCTTGAAATACACCTCCAGAAATATTCTATTCGCCTCGTGGTCCTTTGTCTAGAAGAGTGTCGGCCTAAGAATCCCCGTCACCTGTGACAAAGTTTACTTCTGTGTGCTCTCAGCCTAATTAGGTCGATTTTTCATTTTCATGCTTTTGAGCAGCCTGAAGCAAGGTTGTAACATCATTTAGATGACTAAAGCAATGCAATGAACTCGCTAACTAAAGCGGTGTTGGAAGATCATTTCTTCCTCACTTCTCCGTGTCTTGGTTGGCCCAGACATACGAGGTAGAGGGTTCACGGTCAGGTGTGCTTGCTTGTACCTGCGGATACTCTCACAGAACTCTGCTCTCTGCTCTCTGCTCTCTGTCTCACACACACACACACACACACACACACACACACACACGCTATGTCTGTTTTCCCTACAGTACCTCATTAAGTCTACCCCTTCTCTCCTCTCTATCTTTTCCCCACTTTTTCTTTCTCTCTGTCTATCTCAGTATTCTTTGGTCTCTCTCTCTCTCTCTCTCTCTCTGAGTTTTCACTCCTGCCTTCTCTCTGACTGTCTTGTCTTTTTTTCTCTTTCTCTCTCCCTCTCTGAAGAAGTGCGTTGCCTCCCTGTCTCCATCTGTTTCCTGTTTATGCACCTTCCTCTCTCCTTCCCGCTCCTCTCCTCCTCTCACAGGAGGCTTTCTCAGGAGACGGGTCAGGAGGCGCACGGTGCCTTCCTCCCTGGAGCAGGCGACAGCAGGCGTCTGTAGAAGGTGGAATCCTCCAGTAATTATGCACCTTCTCTGACATCAGCATTCTTTCACACACGCACGCACACACACACATGCACACACACACACACACGCACACGCACACGCACACGCACACGCACACACACAAACACACACACACACTCACCATCCCCTCATTCCCAGAGGCTTCAGCAGGTTTAATGCCAAGGACACTGAACTGTGTGCACACTCTTTCTCCACAGATCTGTCTCTCCTCCATCCCTCCTCGCTCCCTTGCTTTCCTCTCATCTCTTTCCCATACTCTCACTCTAGCACAACCTTATCCTTCCCTCTATCTATCTATCTATCTATCTCCCCTGCCCTCCTTCTCTCCTCCTTCTCTCCACATACACACACTACAAACAACTGGCTCTGCTTTGAAGCATCCCTCGTCTCTCTCCCACTGCGGTGGATGGGGATTGCGGGGATTGCTGATCTGGTGCTGTCTGGACTGTATCTCAGCTCAGTCAAGGAGGCTAGAACGGATGACACATTTGTTTCAGTATCATTGCGTGGTTGTGTGGATAGTATCAAAAAATATCAGAAAAGCCTATGGCTCGAAAGCCTTTGTTGAGGTAATAAGTGTTTGGGCACTTCTTTCAACTCAGTCTGGATGATTTTGTCGCATATATTTGGATTTTTCGGATGGAAAAGTTCCAAACCACAATGAATGCTGTGAATGTGGGTCGGCAGAGCCAGGCTGAGGCAGTGCCTTAATGGCATCACATTAGCCTGGTCCCTGGTGTCCATCACAATATCATCACTGTTGGCTCACAAACAGGCATCTTCTCCGTAGAGCTCCTCATTGAAACACAACCTCTCCTGGCTGCACGTCCTTACTTTACTCAGTTGTGAGAGTTGCCTCCTGTTCTTAGCCTCAAGAACAAGTGTGTGTGTGTGTGTGTGTGTGTGTGTGTGTGTGTGTGTGTGTGTGTGTGTGTGTGTGTGTGTCTGTGGTCTCTGTGTGTGTCATCTCAAGTGGGACTTTGGAGAATGTGACAGTGACGGAAAAACAAGTGGTGAGGATTCAACCCCTAAGGGAAGGGGGGGGTGTTGTGGCGGTGTTGGTTGCAATGCTGGCAAGCTGCTCACGAGCGTCACTCCAGGGGGGTCTCAGTTGCAGAGCCTTTCACCACTTCTGTTCCCAGCTCCATGTCTGAAAAGCTCCATCCCAGACAATCCATAGCTCCATCTGCTCTGCCATCACAGCCCAAAAATAAAGCACTCTCTCTCTCTCTGGAACTGCAAACTAGTGGAAGAAGTTCAAGCAGTTTCGGTCTTGGTGCAGTGTGTCACCTAAAGGCCACCGTAGAGTCGTGACAGATCCCCTGGGACCCGACTGACATGAGGTGGAGGGGCAGCTGACAGTGACAATCTCTCTTTTTTTTCATGACTGACAAAATGTGACGATATTGCACTTATCTCACTCCATCAGCTTCAGTTGACCCTCATGGCTGAGACAGAGAGAGAGAGAGAGAGACAGACAGAGAGAGAGAGAGAGGGAGAGACAGAGAGAGAGAGAGAGACCTTAATATGTCCTTTATTGGAAGAAGTTTCTTTAAAGGAGACACACTTAAAAAGAGAGCGCTAGAAGAAAAGAAGGAAAGAAAAAGAGAGATGGTAAAGTTCTGAACTAGATTATGACTGCAAGTGTCATTTAGTCTGATAGTGAACAGTGAATCAGTCTAGTTTATTTAAAGCCTCATCCGTGGGCAGAGCAGCTAACAGATAAGCACTCTTCTCTTCTCTTCTCTTCTCTTCTCTTCTCTTCTCTTCTCTTCTCTTCTCTTCTCTTCTCTTCTCCTCTCCTCTCCTGCCCTGTCCTCTCCTCTCTTGTCCTCTCTTCTCCTCTCCTCTCCTCTCCTCTCCTCTCCTGTCCTGTCCTCTCCTCTGCAGCTCAGGGTGGGGTGATGGCTCTTAGAGAGGGCGTCCTCACGTCAGCACTGTTCGGACGTTCGGACGGCCAAGGGGAAGAAGCAGTGTCCGTGTCAGCCGTGTAAATGATTGTGCTCTAATGGGCGATGATTTAAGGCACTGTGTGTGAATCTCTTCAGTCATTAGAACACCTCAGACTGATGAGGCGAGGCCCTCTTGTCCTCAGCAAATGAGCCTAGTCTTCATCAAGCTGGCCTTTGTCTGTGTGTGAGTGATGGAGAGAGAGAGAGAGAGAGAGGCTGGACTGAATGTGAGCTGGACCAATAAACAAAAGTCATTAAATACATTTACATCAACAGAGGTGTGTGTGTGTGTGTGTGTATCTGCCATTTGAGGGTGCACTGTCTGTGCACGACACGCACACACTCACACTCACACATCCATACACACTCACAAATATCCATACACACACACACACTCACACTCACACATCCATACACACACACAGCCACAAAGCCGCTCCACTATGTCAATGAAATGCTCCCACACACACACACAGTAAAAGAATCCTGATTAGAGATAGTCACACCTGGAGTTTTGACGTTAATCTCTTTAAACGCTCAGCATCAGGTAATTAAATAATCTCTCCTGAGCCATTTAAATGAGTCCCTAAAAGGCCCTTCTCTCTCTCTCTGCCTCAGCCAGTCTCTCTCCCTCTCTCCACTCCTCCCTCACACATCCCGATCTACCTCTCCGTCTTTTTCCCTGCACTGAACTCAAAACAGAGTAATTTGAGTGCACCGTGCGTCACAGACGACTCTGAGTGAGCGAGCGAGTGCGCAGAGGCGTCGCAAAAGTAACTTCCAGAGGTCGTAATTGAATTGTCCGTGTCACCGTCGCCTCCAGCTTCTTTTTGTTTCCCCCTTTAATTAATTCCATTCCTCTCGCAGCCTTTAAAGCAGCGAGCGTAAGTCCCTTAAATATAGATTATGGATGAGCCAGGGGAGGGCCTCTCTTTTAAATTCCTATATAGCCAGCCTGTTCTATTATTTAGTGTCTATTTTAATATTCATCTCTAGATGAAAGGGCTCTATTAGAAAAGAAGCAGTCTCTGCCAGGGAGAGATCCCGCCCTTATTAGCGGGAACGGTCCGTGGTGTGGTTCACAAGCTGCTCGATAGGCCTCAAATGTGACTGCGTCAGTCTGCGTCAGGCTCACTTTTACTCTCATTCTCACTCAAATCCAAGCTCCCTCTCTGTCTCTCTGTCTCTCTGTCTCTCTGTCTCTCTCTCTCTCTCTCACACACACACACACACACACACACACACACTGATACAGACTTCTGCCATCTTATTCCTTCTTTCTGTGTGTCAGTCAACAAATTAAATTCAATATTGGCTTTATTGGCATGAGAGAAAACATACATTCGAGGCCCTAGCATGGGAACAAGCACAACACACTACAAGACAAGGCCATTATCAGTATCATGTTGAGTTAACACTGATTACCTAGTACTGCAGCTGCTACCTATATGATAAAAGTATAAGACTGTGAACGCTGACATTTTGAGTGTTTTCCAATCCATTGTTTTGTGTTTTTATGCCTTTGTCAAACTTTATTGTCACTTCTCATTCTGCAAGTAGTCCGTTAATTTATTGTAACTTGAAGTCAGTAAGTAACACGTTGCTATGCAACACATGAAACTTTATTCTATTTGTGTGAAGAACAATTTTTTCTCAGCGGAAGAATCAACACAATCATAAAACATTTTTTGGACAGATATTTTGGAGAAATGTATTTGATCGTTTTGGCAAGTAACCATATAATTAGTGGGATGATATATAGTCCGCCAGTCGTCCTTGAAAAAGTTCTCTTCAGGACGATGTAAAAGCCATCCGCTGGTAATCGTGGTCCTGTTCGACCTGTCAGGATTTATTTTTGAAGAATGACCAGGGGACTATACATTATTCCTCACCTAATTCACAGGAATTTGACGTTTATAACACTGACCGTTTGTATAGTGTCTAAAGTGGACTATCCAAACGATGTGTTATTTTTCCTGATTGAACAGAGGGCTGTTTTTTATTGTCAGTAAGGTCCCTACCTGACCAAACACAGAGCCACCTGTTTAGCGGTCCTGCTAGGGAGGGCGCGACACAGATGGTGCTGCAGGGCAAAACTTCCCCGAGTGAACATATATCTGGTCTCCTTTAGACCTCCTTTTTATTCGGAAGATTCTTATCTCGCCTTAATTTGGGCCCAGGTCAAGGTCCGACACTACTTCCCCAGCAGGTCCAAATGATGCCGCGGTCTGTATTTCAGTAAGTCACAGAAGCACAAGGTCATGTGAATAGAGGTGAAATGCAGTTTCTGCCTGATTTAGTGGAAGGCCAGGGGTTGCTGATTGCTCCACTAAGGCTGTAAACTCATTTACACACATATTTAACACAATCATGGCTCAACTGCATGGGTTTTTCTCTCTCTCTCTCTCTCTCTCTTTCTCTCTCAACTAGTTTTTTTGCTCAAGGCAAAACTATGATGAAGATGAAGATAATGATGATGACGATGATGATGGGTTTTTATGGTCTCTACTGGACACAGTTCTAATCAGAGGTGAAACATGGGACATGGTAGATTCCGCCACTGAAACATTACGAGAAAAAGTATGGATAACTTCAAGCTGTATGTAGGTGTGTATGTGATGTGTTCGTAGGGATATGGGGGGAATGTTTTCTTAGATGAAAAAAGCAGAAAGTGCTTAATCATCCTTTTCAAACATCAATACCGCAGAAAGAGATTGAGGCTGAGTTTATGGCGAGAGAGGGGGAGGAGACGGTTTTTATTATCAAAAGAGGAAGAGGGGACGGAGTTGGGGGAGAGAAAAAGAGAGAAATAGAGAGAAAGGGAATAAGGGAAAGAGAGAGAGAACAGGAGGACATAGGCAGGGATTATGTTAATGTGTCCCACTCTATGAAGCCCTGGAGCAGCTCCTTCATGGAAGATAACCCTCGAGCTGCCTATCAAACACACACACACACACAAGTATATGCAAAAACGCACACATGCAGGCACACACATAGACACAGACACAGACATACACACACACACTGAGCCCAACACAATAACTTTCTGTGTACACATGCAGAAATACACACCACTCACTCATTCATACACACATATGCACATATATGCACACACACACACACACACACACACATTTACTGTCAGAGCACAGCCCTCCAGTGACTTAACCTCTGGTCTAATTACAGCTGTCGCTGCATAAACCCTCCACTCCCACATAAGCTGAAAGCAGTAATCACAATTATGATTAAAAAAAGAAACACACACACACACACACACACACACACACACACACACACACACACACACACACACACACACACACACACACACACAGACACACACAGACACACACAATGGGATGAAAGTTTTATTAGGTGAGTGTGGGAGGTATATGCTATATTAGTGAGCATAATGTAGATAGTAGATAATTACAGAGTCCCTGCGGTGGGTGTTTACCTGAGGCTGGCATATGGCCCCTACCCCCCCCCCCCCCCCCCCCGCCATGGGGCCACCACAGGTAGTGCTCCGCTATAGAGAGACGGATCAGCACACAGGCAAGCGCAGGATAGGGGATGATCTGAAAAGAGACTGAAAAGAAAGAGCGAGAGGAAGGGGGGGGGGGGGGTGTATGTGTGTCGTACACCCTCAGTGGACGACAGCTCTAGTCGAAGAGAGAAGAAAAAGGAGAGATGGGGTGTGTGTGGGTGGGGTTATGCATCCCGAGCCACATGCATGTGACGTGTGAGTGAATAGGACACACAGGTGAGGGAGCGGTGGAGGAGAAGGGTCAGCTGATCTGAGAACAGACAGGTGAGGGGAGAACAGTGGGTGTGAGTGAGTGAGTGAGTGAGTGACAGGGTTATGGCATCAGATGAACACTGTATAATACAAATGGAAAAAATAAGAGATAACTCTCCAAGAAGCCGGAGAGGACTGTCACAGAGAAAGAGGAAACTAAAAAGACAAGATGACAATAGTGGGAGAGAGAGAGAGAAAGAGAAAGAGTGAGTGTATAGATGTGTCTGTATGGGAGAGTAAGTGAAGAAGAAGGAGAAGAAAAGAGAGAGAGAGAGAATTGGAGGAGAGGGGCAGCCCTTAGAGGCCTCCGCCATCTTCCATTTCAGGGTTGCCATGGTAACAGCAGAAGTGGAGCCCACCCAATGGGGCAAGGGAGTTACGGGACTAAAAAGTGCCGCAGTCATAATTACAAGGCAAACGCACCTTGTGTTCAGCCCAACACCCCATTGTCCTTCAGTCAGGAAAGGACAGTCAGCACAGACAAAGAGACAGATGAAAGAGGGAGAGAGGGAGAGAAAGAGAGAGAGAGCATGAGAAAGAGACGACAGGCAGAGAGAGGCTGTGTAGAGTAGGGGAGAGCGGGGCATGTTGTCAGTGACTGCAAACGATGCATCACAACGGCAAAAATGTTGTACCAAATGAAAGTCTTGGGCACATATTTAGTATTCATTGGATTGTTCAGATGCAGAAACTTGAGAGTGCGCACTTGTGACGACTTGCCCCATATGTGGGTAAATTGTCTCATTGGATCATTAGGCAAATAGGAACATAATTAATTGTGAACATCCATTTGTTTTTATTTTATCTCTGAAACTGGACCCCTTTGGTGAACATAAAAGTAACCAACTGTTTCTAAAAAAAAACAATATTCCAAATCATGCCCGTCAGTAAGAATAATGATGGCAGACTGAATCGAAGACAAAGACCTATAGTCTGCCAGCATCACTCAAAGCCATGATTCTGGCCAAAACATAACCTGCCTGTCCTGAGGTAGCCTACATGTAGCATGGGCCGTGTGCTGCATCTCTCTCACACCAAGGTCTCCTTTGGCTGGCCGCTTGAGAATAGGTCCACACAGGCGAGGGACAAACGCTTGTTCTCATCTCAGGGGGGGGATGTATTTACCATTAGTGTTTCCTAGTCTTCCTGTCATTCTGCAGTGTTATTGTAAATGAAGCTTAAGTGGGAGACTTAAAAACCAGGGCATAGGATGAACTGATGGTCCTACAAAACCAATCTCATCTACTTAAGCACATAAAGGGCTGTTAGACAAAAGAGTATCACCACTGAAATGAGGCAGAATTGTTGCTGACACATGAACACACACACACACACACACACACACACACACACACACACACACACACACACTCACACTCGAGTGTCTGCTGGGAGCGTGTTTACTGAAATGAAGCGCCCTCCATTTCAGCAACAATAACTTGGCACACTTCCGACTCTGATAACAAAGCTGACAAAAGCGTTCCCCATTAAACAAACACATGACCTCAGTTTACAGTAAGGATCCCTTGGGAAAGAGGGAAGAGAGGAAATAGAAACAGAACGATAAGACAGAACGTTGCTGACGGAGAAGCTATCTTGGGCTTTCTAGGGAAATGGCAAACCAATTGGACAAATATTTAGCCTGATATTCATTTTTTTATTGTAACCTTTAAAAAATGTTGTCATTCTATCTGTTTTCACTCAGGAGGGATTTTAATGTGATAGAGATGGATAGAGTACTGTAACTCACTGAAGTAGGGAAAGCAGCGCAGGGGGAGAGAGGATCGCATAAACATGGCTAGCAAAGAGAAAGATGGAGAGAGAGAGAGAGAAGTTGATAGAGGGAAAATTGTACAAAAATGGAAATAGATTGCAGCAGCTGCTATGGAAACCACAGAGCCGTACCATGGGAAGCTAGACTGACAGCCGTGCCACCACAGACTGGCACCATGATTGGTCACGTGGGTTGGGATGGCAACGTCACAGACGGGCGCCATAAATGGTCACGTGTGTTGGGATGACTGGCTCCTTCCAGAAATAACACAACGCAACACAATGGAACAAAGTGACGAGTTGGTCTGCTGTGGCAAAAAACCTGGCAACCTTGGAACCCAAGACTGTTCTTTCAGTCTCTCTCTCTAATACTAATTCCACACACAGACACACACACCACACATTTACATTTAGTCATTTAGCAGACGCTTTTATCCAAAGCGACTTACAAGGTATACACATTTTACATATACACTGATGGCACACTGCACATCAGGAGCAATTAGGGGTTCAATGTCTTGCTCAAGGACGCTTCGACAGGGAATCGAACTAGCAACCTTCTGATTACTAAACGACTTCTCTACCCCCTGTACCACTGTCGCCCCCCCACACACACACATTGTCAGTCATTGATTTATTGAGCTTTCACCAGAAGCAATAGTGCGCACTACCAGACAAATGCAGTACAAACTGTCTCGTTTCTGAACGTCCATTTGTACACTCACACTGACGGCTGTGGTTCTGCCTTCTGTTTACATGTCAGAGTCTATTTAACCATTAAGGTTGTGAGGAGGTGTACCCCCCCCCCTCCCTCCACACACACACACACACACACACACACACACACACACACACACACACACACACACACACAAAGTGAGCATTCCATCCTGCCACGTGCATTAGCACACTCGAGGAGATTATGTAAACAACACAGGAGCCGTATCTAACTATGAAATAAAAAAAAAAAAACCTTTTCTTCAACTGTTTCCGGTCCAAACACAACACGGGCAAATGCATTCTGTACACTCTCTGGAAACTGGCAAGCGTGGCTGACAGGTGTGTCAGAAGAGGGTCAGAGGTCGAGCGTTTAGGGGTCAAAGATCACACACGCTGCACCCTTAATCCCTGCAGCAGCCAGAGGACTCTGCGTGGAACAGGGGAAGACAGGCACGGAGCACAAGGACAGCGGGGCCACCACACAGCACACACACACACCCACACACACACACACCACACACAGCAGATCCCGACTCCACCATGAGATCCATATTAGAGGAAATAAATTATTCATATATCAATTAAGTGTCTGGGGGTGTCTGGAGCACAGTGGACCCCACGTGGCTGACTGCTGGGCTGGGATATCGATGCCCCTGCAGCCGCAGTCCACTGGCTGGGTAGTGCAAGGAGAGATTGCTTTATGGCGCTGGAGACAGTTATTGGTTAGAAGCTCTCCAGGTAACGCTCTATCAATCTACAATCCAGGTTCCATTAACTGGTGACTGCGTTTAAAGCAGCTTGGATGAGAGTGTGCATGTCTGTGGCAATGGCAGCCATTTGTGGGTCTCTGAGTGTCTATGTCTAAGAGTGGGATGGTGGACTGTGTGTGCGTTAATGTTGTGTGTACCATGTCATCAGAGAGACTCTGTGTGTGTGCAGAATGTGTTTGTGCAGGCAGTTGTGTATGTGTGTGTGCACAAGCGTGTGAGTGTTTGTGGCAGACAACATGTGTATGTGTGTGTGAGCACTATAGGTGTGGGAGCAAGCGATGATTGATGTTGTGTGCAACACTGTGTTGGCTTGCACACTCGTGTGCGTTTTTATGAGCACATCCGTGTGCGTTTGTGGGTCAATGTCTCTGTGTGTGTGTGTGTGTGTGTGTGTGTAGGAGAGCGTGTGTTTATGTGTCGATGAAGTGGGGACCCCGGGTAGCAGGATGGGAAGGCAAATGGGAGCGGCGTACGGGACAGGCGGGCGCTGGTGATGATGCATGGCCGTGTCGGACCCAGAGATACACCGCCCCGCGACATAAATCACCGGCTGCCTGCCACACTCATCTGAGCTTTCTGGGAAGCCGTAAAAAAAAAAAAAAAAAGCACTGCGCAACGCCTACCCCCCTAAGCACACATCCACACCCCTCCTCTAGACACTACAAAATATTAGGAGCCAAGGGCGCCGTGGCGACCGTCCCCGCGGTGGCGATGCTGTGAAGGGGAAAGTGCGGATCTGAAGATTAGAGCAGCGCGCTGTGATTGGATGGTTGGGAGTTGGGAACGGGAGGTGCGGTACGGGGCAGTTCATCTTCAGTCCCATTAGAGAGGGGAGGGTCACGGTGAGGGATTGTCAGTAGAGGCAGGGAGAGCCAGGGGGAAGCACCAGAGAGGAGCCAGACACGGGAGGGGATTAAATGAAGTCAAATATCAATCAATCAATCAAATAACAAACAAAAAAGACATTAAGAAATACATTTATTCAAATTGTTAGAGGAATAGATTACCACAAAATAAATGAAAACAAAGGTTAAATGAAAACAATGTTGAGAAATGTTCATGTCAGGTTTTTTTTTTTTATGTTTCACTTTGACATGAGATGAATGGCCACCTCTCTCCAGCGCTGCTACAATCTCAAATTCAAGAGAGAACATTGATGAGGTTCAGTCATTCATGGAGGGACACATCACACAACCTCTGAGAGCTGTGCAGCAGTGACCAAGAATACATGAATAGTGTGGACGGAGCCTCCAGAGGATCTTCTGTGGACTACAGGGAAGAGAAAGAGTATCGCTCTGGTGCTGGAGGATTTTTATGTTTGTCACTGAATTAGAAATAGGGCCCGACAGAGACGACAAGCTATCAGAGTGTGAATCTCCCGCCACTGCACGCGCACACACGCGCACGCGCACACACACACACATCCACACACACACACACACACACCTGGCTGCTGCGACATTAGTCCTGCCCTGAGGAGGTGCTGCTCAGTAGTAGCAGCAGCCTAACTAACACTAACAGCGCCTCAGGGGACAGCCAGCGCTCGCTCAGATCTGTGCCACTTCTGAGGAGCCTATAACAACCCCCATAGCTGCAACAGGATGGTGTCACACACCACCCAGCCCTATTCACACACACACACACACACACACAAACACGCGCACACACACTGCCTCCAGTCTCTGGTGGTCTATTTATAGCAGATGGGATGGATAGCGTGTGACACTAATGGTGAGCCTGGAGTGGGATCAATATGCAGAGTGGACAGAGAGAGAGAGTGAGAGAGAGAGAGAGAGAGAGAGAGAGAGAGAGAGAGAGAGGGAGAGAGAGAGAGAGGGAAAGAGAGAGATAGAAAGAGAGAGAGAGAGGGAAAGAGAGAGAGAGAGAGAGAGAGGGAGAGAGAGAGAGAGAGAGAGGGAAAGAGAGAGGCACTGGGCAGAGACGAAGCAGACGAGTGGCCTCCTCCTCTCCTCAGGTAATGAGCAGCGCTCTCCCTAACCCAGCCAAGCCTGAGGCTCCCGCAGCACCCTGGTTAAAACACACAGCTGCACCGCCAACACACACACACGCAAGCACAGGCACACACACACACGCACGCACAGGCACACACGCCTTGTTAACCTCATACCAGCTACATCACAGTCACCACATCCTCCTGATTATCATAATATGATAGTAATATGATTGACATAAGTCAGACACATGCTTCGACTGCATGAAGTAGGCAAGATCATAACGACATTCAGCACCATTACTCCTAAAAGAATATCAAGACAAGGGGAACAGTAGTCGTATAATATCCTGCTGCTACGTTCGCTTCAGGTTTCTCATCATTTCTCCTTGACTATGTATTATATATCTGGTTTTGTATGAGTGTGGAAGCTATGGCAGGATTCACTGCATTGTGCCACTGAAGGTAAAGAGCGTTGAGACGCAACAGTGGCAGTCGCCACCCAGCCAAGGTTCTACACTAGATAAAATGGAGACTTCCTGCGAGAATTGTTTATTATAAAACCTACAGTAACTCAGGTTAGGACTCAATAATACGCTTAGCCGACATGTCTTTAGGACTGACATTATTGTCTGATGTGACATAAAATAATGTAAGCTGAAGGAATGTTTCTGTGAAAAAAGCTTCCTGTAGACCCCGGTGTGTGTCTCAATCAGGCAACAGAGCTCTGGTAACCACTTCATCAAAGTGTGGCTACTGCAGTGAAAAGACCTGCCACACCTACTTACTCAAAAGTAATTTCCACACTTGTTTCTTCTCAGAGCGGTATGCTTTTCAAATGCAGGTTCTACAAAGGATATCGCTGGTTCTTCCCAGACAGGCCTCAAAAACAGCCTTAATAAACCTCAACACTCTCCCTTCCACTCCCACCCAGAAGAATGGAGAGAGGTCATCGGTGCTGAATATTACGTGAGCACAAAACAGTAACACAAAAAGCAAGCTTTGCCTTCATAGGAACGGCGCTATAGAGCAGTCAGACGAGACCAGGGTAGGAAATTTACATATTTTTTGGGGGGCAATTTTTGCCCCCACTTACTGAAATCCAGGGGCATTTAACAAAAAATTGGGGGCACTTTTAGAAACTTGTGAAATAACATTTAACCTTGGTTCAAAATAATAAACACTTATTTAGGCTTACAGTATATGAGCAATTGTCATCAAATGGCAATAATAAGACTATTAGGCAGTAGTCTACAAATTCAAAGTGTTTTCTTAGATTTTTTTTTTAACAAAAACCAAACAGAAAACATAAATCAGACAATCATATTCAATTTGATTCTTATTTCTTTGTGGTTATTTATTGTTATTATTAACAATCGTTTTTTCTTTATTTTTTATAATAATAACTTATTATATTTATGGATTTTTGTGTTACCTTTAATCATGTTGTACCTACCATAGTAGGCCTACAGGAAATACAGATAGGACTGGTTAGCTAGCTTGCAAGCAAGCCTTTGTACCTAACGCACTATCAGAACTAGCTAACGTTAGCTAACTATCAATAAACTAGCTAAAC
>NC_045160.1:3684941-3692441 GCF_900700415.2 Clupea harengus
CTCCAAACACTATAAAAACTTTATTCCACAAAGTCATAAATAGAACACACAGAGATCTGTGGTCATATCTGCTGTATGCACAGAAGGGTATGGGATGTGCTCCATACAATCTGTCTGACATCACATAGTGAATACATATACGAGTAATGCTTCATCTGCTTAGGAAAAGAACTGATTAAGTGTTCACTGCGAGAGAGACAACAGCACAGAGGATCAATGAAGAGACATTTGTTGTATGTTCTCAGCTGCTCTCTCACTCACACACACACACAGAGAAACATACACACATACACACAGACACACACACACACACACACACACACACACACACACACACAGAAACATACACACATACACACAGACACACACATACACACACATGTCTGTTGTAGTCCTCATTGCTGCTTGAGGAAGAGCGCGGCGCCGGTCTGTATCCACTGGTCGGGGTTCCCCCCGCACGGCACGTCGATGTTGGTGACCACGCGCACGCGCTCCGCGCTGGTGTACACCGGCAGAGAAATGCACTCGTCTGGGGCGTAGCTGCCAGCAGCACTCTGCACAACAATAACAGACAACGTTACAACAACAATAACACAACATTAGCACAACAATAACACACTGCACAATTCCAAGCCTCCAATATAAACACGGCGTCACTGAAACATTAACACAGGGTCCGACTATTCAACTGAAGGGCTTTTTCTTTAGCTGCCTTTACGATCCCCTGAAAAGATGTAATCTGAGTGAGGGGAGGGGAGGGCCGTTCTGCTAATGGCACATTAACTAGAGCTGGGGCTGGTTACTGAGCTCAGGATGGAGGATGCTGGAACTAAGAGGGATGCTTGCCTTTCTAATGTGCCACTCTTACTGGGTCCACAAAGAAGAGAGGGAGGAGAGGAGAAAGAGAGAAGAAGATCATGGGAGAAGGGGTGGGGGGGGGGGACATATCATGTGTGTGTTGTTCACAGCAGTAGTGAAGAGTAGGCAGGGTAGTGAAGAGTGGGCACACAGAGTGATGCACACACTTTCACACACACACACACACACACACACACACACACACACACACACACACACACACACACACACACACACACACACACACACACACACACACACTGGATTTGATGAAGGAGAATAATTAGCTATTGTTACCAACTACTTCAAACACAGTGCATCCAGCACCCCCAACATCAAAGAGCCACGTAACCTACCTACTTTCTCTCTCTCTTTCTCTTTCTCTCTCTCTCTCTCTCTCTCTCTCTCTCTCTCTCTCTCTCTCTCTCTCTCTCTCTCCTATGCTCTGCTGGAATTCTTATGATAATGAGGAGTGCCGCTCTTCTCTTGTTAGGGAGGCTGAGGCTTTGGCAGAGTCAAGCCAAGATGCAGTACTGCATTATGAATGTCTTCAACACTCCACAATCTCTTACACACAAGCACACACACACACACACACACACACACACACACACACACACACACACACACACACACACACACACACACACACACACACACACACACACACATGCATATAAAGACACAAACACACTCGCTTGGGGACCCAGTGGATATGGCACATGCAGCATAGAGAGAACTTTATGGGTGTTTTGTGGCCCAAGTGTTCAATATTGGGGGCTGAACACACACACACACACACACACACACACACACACACACACACACACACACACAGACAGACAGACAGACAGACAGGCGGACACACACACACACACACCCCTGTTTGTCTCCTTGGGAGGGAGGGTGGCAGAAAGGGCAGTGACGCAATGGTCTTCCTCTGTCTTATTTATGGCTTCCTGCACACACACAGGGGAGCGGTGAGTGTGTGTGTGTGTGTGTGTGTGTGTGTGTGTATGTGTTGGTTGGTTGGGGTGGTGGTGGTGGTGCAGGACTAGCCCACAGTGATGCACACCCCAAAATCTTTGCATGCAGCCAATATGCGTGTGTGTTTTATGAGTGACTGCACTGGAAACACAGACACACACATTCTGTTTAATGCAAGTTCCCGGGTGTTATATACATTCATATATACAGCCCCCACCGGACAGCCTCCGGACACACACATACACCTGCTTACAGAAACTCCTTTCAGTACACACCACACACACACACACACACGCACACGCACACGCACACGCACAGACACACACAGACACGCACATTATGAAGGCACACACACATAGGGCCAGCCTTTCACAGAGCCCTCAGAGGTCTGTGATGAAATCTTCTAGAAATGAAATGGAACAAAAGTAGCAGGAACAGAGAGGAAGAAAAGTCCCCACAAAAGAAAAATGGCGCCATTTTATTTCACTGTCACCGTGACGACAGGAGGCCCGGTCTCTGAGGGAAGAGAACAGAGGCTACCTCTGGTGCCCCCGGGCGATCTGAACGACACGCAGGCCTGACAGAACCAGCCGCCACAGGCCTGCGTGACACATCACAACACCACAGCAGGACAGAACAAGAGACAGAGAGAGAGAGAGAGAGAGAGAGAGACAGAGAGAGAGGCGAAGGATGTACAGAGACGAGAGACAAAGAGATACGGAGGAAATGGAGAGAGAAAGCAAAGAAGTAGAGAAATGGACACAGACAGCGTGAGACAAAAGGGAAATATGGGGGGGGGGGGGACAAGACAAAAAGAATAAGAAGAAGGCTATTAAAATAACAGCAGGACAGGCTGATGAAACACCAGAGAGAGGCACCGGGAGAGAGAGAGAGAGAGAGAGAGAGAGAGAGAGGGAGGGAGGGAGGGAGAGAGAGAGGGAGAGACAAAGAGAGTCAGAGAGAGGGAAAGAGAGAGAGGGAGACAGAGGGAGAGAGGGAGGGGGAGAGGGAGAGAAAGAGGGAGAGGGAGGGAGACAGAGGGAGAGAGAGAGAGAGGGAGACAGAGAGAGAGACAGAGAGAGGCAGACAGAGGGAAAGAGAGAGAGGGAGAGAGGGAAACAGAGGGAGAGAGAGAGAGGGAAAGATGGAGAGATAGAGGGAGAGAGAGAGGGAGAGGGGGGGTGAGCAGATGAGTGATTGAGTACCTGAGGAATCCAGGCCATGTAGCAGGAAGGCACGGCAGACACACTGGGAGAGTCGTGCTGGTTCTCAGACAGACGGTTTCCGTCAAAGCTACAGCCCTCCAGCTTCAGTCCCCCAACCTGGAGCACACACACACACACACACACACACAGACATAACACACAGAGACAGACACGCACACATTATTAGATATGCGAAAATGCCACAGTCTGGTGGTAAATGTCAAGTTTTACACTAATGAGCCACCTGTTGTGATTGGGGTCACCTGTACAAGCGCCATGGCAACAGCGAAGACAGACACTATAAGCACAATCAGGGCAACATACACACACACACACAGCAGCCTCAATGAACCATCCCCTCGGAGGCCAAGGCGGCTATAGATTTCATTTCCGCACAATTTCATCTCCATTGGCAAACTGTGCCAGACATACAAAGAAAGAGAGAGAGAGAGAGAGAGAGAGAGAGAGAGAGAGAGAGAGAGAGAGTGAGTTGAGAGTGTTTTGTTCGGGTGAAGAGTCAGAGATGACCTAAAGTAAACACAGGAGCAGGAGAGGAGGACTCAGACAGGAGAGGAGAAGGAGCAAAGGAGACGAGAAGACGAAAGGCAAAGCAAGGAAAGGCAAGTGTATTTATATAGCACAAATCATACACCGCTTTGGTAATTCAAAGTGCTTTACAAATGAGCACATAAAAGAACATAGAAAAATAAAAGATTTAAGAACATATAAATAAATAGATGAATAAATTACATAAAAGTAGAGTGAATTTGTTAACAGAAATCATTTGGGAACAGTTGGGTTTTAAGTCTAGAACATTTACAAGTACAGCCTCCTAATCGACCGATTTAACCTTTCTGTTTCCATTATGTTGCAGGAACTACAGACCTGCAAGTGACGTAGTCCAATATTTTGCTCTATGATCACAAACGTCAAATCCAAGTGCAACAAAATAATGATGTATTTCTTCAGCGGCAACACCAACATTATTTTCTGGATAACGTTAGAATTACCTCAATGTTGAGTCAACATTTGAATTTTGCTATAAAGTCGCTAACACTCGATTAAATGGCTTCATGGCAGCGCTAATTACTTCATAAAAGAAATATATCAGCACCACTGTGATTAATTCAAGCCTTTATTTCAGCTGCTGTTTTACTTGTGTTCATTAAGTGACTGTAACCTGAACAACTTAACTACCGTAATTTCCGGACTATTAAGCGCACCTGAATATAAGCATCACCCACTGAATTTTTCAAAAATAATTATTTTTAACATACATAAGCCGCACATGTCTATAAGCCGCAGGTGCCTACCGGTACATTGAAACAAATTAACTTTACACAGCCTAAAATGAATATCAAAAGTAATACAATAGTGATCATACCTGCCAACATTTGAGTAGCAAAATCCGGGAGATTTCGGCGGGGGTGTTGTGCATATAAGTGTTTATAGACAACGTATTTATTACATATTATGTAGTCTTCAGTTTATAAATAAATACACAATAACTGTATTTATTAACAAAAAAATATGTTTGTATTCATTATTATGTATGTGCAATGAACATAGTGACAATAATGTTGAACAATAGATCAACATTATTATTAGACCAACTAACTATTGCAATAACTTATGATCAATTCATGACATTTTCTAATATAACAAAACAATTCAAGAATAAATAATTAAATTAAAGTAAATTAAATAATTCATAAAAAAACATCACATAAACAGTTAATGTAACTTGCACAGGTCTTAAAACTACTGTTTTGTAGTGTTGTATATGTAGGTGGTTGACTTGGCTGTCCTAAGTGTCTTTTTAGATGGGGTGTACTTTGAAGCAGGCTTACTAAAGTTCATTTTGCAAGATAAAAGAGCGCACAAAGTGCTGTTATTCAAACTAGTTTTATTTTCTGTAACACTTTTTTTTTACCATACTGAAAGTCCTCTCTGAGGAGGCATTACTATGTGGAATGCAAAGCAATGCCTTCATCAGCCTAGCCAGCTGACTGAAGCGCTCATCTTTCCCTACAAAGCCCCAGAGTCTGTCCACTCTCTGTTCCTGAGGTAACTCCTTGCTGTCTGCAACCTGGTAGTCAGTCAGTTCCTCTCTCAGCTTATCAGTATCAAGTCTCAGTTGTCACTACTCAGTATGAACAAATTTGCAAACCTCGTATTAGTAGGGTTACTTAAAAAATGCTGAATGTACTTAATTCTTATAAAAATCTTTGCTCAGTTAGGTGACTTAAAAGCAATAGCCTGCGCAGAAAGATCAACTGCGCAATAGAATGTAGGTTTGCCAGATTGACAAATTGGTTGAAAATGGTGTATTTATTGTGTACACACTATTTGCGTAGGAATACGTTGATCCGATCCCCATTCAAAGTGAATGATAGGTGGCTCACTTGCAAATCCTCTCAGACGTATTTTTCAGTTACAATAATGGGGTTTTTACATTGTACAGTGTCTATTTCTCGGTAACTTTCTAAAAATATAAGCAAAAGAAAGTCAAACAAACAACTTTTAGGTACAAATACGACCATCTACGGAGTTTGGTCCGCCATCTTTTTTTTTGTTTAGCTTTGCGCTCTTGAGACGTGACCATATACATGATCTGATTGGCTAGAGCCGTGTTGTCGTCTTTGCATTAAAGGCAATTTGATTGGCTGACGCTTGCGTTGCCTCTCATGATTGCGTTTCATACATGATCTGGCAACTCTAGAACATTGACATTTTGATTTGATTATTAATAAAATGCATTTGTACCTCGTAAAATACGGGAGATTACCGGGAGAAATGACAAAACGGGAGGGCGGCGGGAGATGGATCAGAAAACGGGAGAAACCCGGGAAAAACGAGAGAGTTGGCAGCTCAGATAGTGATGCATATTATTAGTTTTGCCAGTTACGATAAGTGCACTGTTGCTTTAAGAGAGCACAGTTGGAAGAGTCAATCAGAAGCTAGAACGTTAGATTGAAGACAGATAGATAGAAGAAAGACGCTAGTTTGAAACCAGTGAACTAAAGAACTTGAAAAGACTGGATTTGTATTGTAGTACACTTTTATTTTCTAAAGTGTTTTGAGTTGTGTTCTGTCTACGCCGGTAGACTGTGGTTATTTTGACATTAGTTAAGTCATTGAGAGATACTGAGAAATCGTGTGGAGCTAAGCATCCATGCGGCTGCATCCATGCTAGCATCCTAGCTCCACAAAGCCACCGTAAACACAAAGCCACCGTATACAGTCACAGGTATCATAATCCATAAATTAGCCGCGTCATTGTTTAAGCCGCGAGGTTCAAAGCATGGGAAAAAAGTAGCGGCTTATAGTCCGGAAATTACGGTATGCAAGTTTTACATTATTTTGCAGTATGCCCCATGTAACCCCTGGTAAATCCTACATGGCCACACAGAAGTACCTATCCTGGAACAGGTACTTATTTCACCCCCGAAAATGGCCCTGCAAGAGATCCTACAGTGGAAAACTGCCTAAAGGTGCCAGCCCCCCTAAAATGGCCCACAAGTTCCTGCAGTGGAAAAGCACCTATAGCAGCCAAAGGCTGTTTCACCCTGTTTACTGTAGTTCTGACAGTAGGTATTGCCAACAGATTTCTCTCCAGTGAGGTCTAGCAGGTGTGTACTGATGAAACATATGTACGGGGTAATTTGGTCCTGTCCCATTTAGTGACTTATAAACAAGCAGCACTGCTTTAAAGTCAATTATGGGACTTAATGGAAGCCAGTACAGCCTCCTAATTGGCCATTTCAACCTTTCTGTTTCCATTATGTTGCAGGAACTACTGACCTGCAAGTGACTTAGTCCAATATTTATATACTCCTCCAGCTGTAGCACCAACATTAGACTAGAGATTTTCTAGATAACGTTAGGATTAGCTCAAGGTTGAGTCGACAGTTGAATCGTAGTGAAAAAGCAGCAGCGCTTTAAAGTCAATTCTGTGACTTAATGGAAGCCGGTGTAAGAACTTAAGTACTGGAGTAAGGTAGTCAGCTCTTTTTGTTTTCTTAAGAGCTCTAACAGCTGCATTTTGTACAAGCTGAAGCTTTTTGATGATGATTTTAGAAAAGCAAGTGAAAAGACCACTGCAGTAGTCCACCCTGCAGGAGATAAAGGCATGAATGAGTTTTTCAAAATCATGTTTTGACATAAGGCCTCTAAGTTCGGGCACGTTTTTGAGATGGTTATTTAGTTATTGGTTTCACATAGTTGTTAAAGCTGAGATTGCAATCAATTACCACCCAGGTTTTCAACAGTGTCCTTCACTTCAAGTCCTTTTGTGTCCAGATGAGTAGCAAGTCTCTCCTCTTTTTTCCCAAAGAAAATGCTTTCAGTTTTGTCCTAACTCAACTGAAGGAAATTTTGAGATAATGTGTATATATCTGCACTGTTGACTAGTGTTTTTAACCGTTTACTGTTTTACTGTTTTTACTGT
>NC_045160.1:3709941-3714941 GCF_900700415.2 Clupea harengus
ACACACACACACATTTTCTCCCCTTCTTTCACACTCACAAGCCTGGGCCTTTCATTTTGAGCTGCTCCACAAAGCCTGACAGGCTGGGCCGGGCAGAGAGGAGCACTGATGACACACACACACACACACACACACACACACAGAGGAGCACTGATGACACACACAGCCCAGCTCAGGCCCTAATCTAACACACTGCACACTCCTCCACTAATCCCCCAGAAAGAGAGGGAGAGAGAGGGACAGAGGGAGCGAGAGGAAAGAAAGAAAGTGAGGGTGCAGGAGATAGAGGGCTAGAGAAAGAGAAATAGAGAAAGGGAAAAGGGGGTGGGGAAGGTGTACCAAGTGAAGATGAACAAGAGACAGAGAGAAAGAGGGTGCTAATGAGAGAGAGAGAGAGAAAAGGGAAGAGAGGATGTTTGCAAGCAGGAGAGGAAGCCCGGAGATGGAGAGAGCACAAAAAAAGATCACTAGAGAAAGGGGGCAATGCGCGGAAGAAAAAAAGAGAGAAAGAGAGAGGACAGACAGAGGGAGGGAGCAGGGGAGCGAGAGAAAGAGAAAGAGGGATGATCATGGTAATTAAAGAGGGGTAAACAGTGCAGGGCGGGCACCGCAGGCTTGTGAAGCGATTAAAGGGAGATCTGTCTGGATTTAGGGACGGCCAAAGGAGAGAGACACCACTCACCCCCAACGCCCCAATCCCATCATGAGCTAGAGCCAGGATCCAGTGAGACCAGGAGGCTAGTCTCTCACTCTGTCATACGCACACACACACACAGACACACACACACACACACACAGACACACACACACACACTCACACACACCTGTCTCTCTTTCTCTCTCACTCACTCACTCACTCACACACACACTCACACTCACACATACACCTGTCTCTCTTTCTCTCCCTCTCACTCACTCACACACACTCTCACACACTCACACACACTCACACACACTCACACACACACACACACTCACACACACACACACTCCAGCTGCTTATCGGAGCGGCTGTGTCACATGGTAGACAGAGCACATTTACATTTTGATTTAGTTACTTAGCCAACACTTTCATCCAAAGTGACTTTCAGTAGAGTGGGGGCATGTAGTAAAAGGGGCAGGCTTTTGACAGTGAGGCTACACTCTAGGACTGTGTGTGTGTGTGTGTGTGTGTGTGTGTGTGTTTACAGGACATACATATGAGTGGACTTCCAGTATAGCTAAGATACATACACGCCATGGTTCCGTGAATGTGTGTGATTTAAAGTGTGTGTATCATATACTGTAAGTTACATGCCATACACTGAAGCCATTACATCCAAATCTTTTATCGAACAGGCTGATCTGAATGCAATCTTTGCACGCCATGTGTGTGGTGTGTTGTGGGTGTGTGTGTGTGTGTGTTGTGGGTGTTGGTGTGTGTGGGCATTAGGAATACATTACTTGGGTGGTATATGGGCCATATAGGCATCCACTGTGTAAATCCAGTAATGCGATGTGACAAAGGATAAGGGGGTGCGCTGTACACAAGAAGACAGAAGAGCTGGGATAGACTGAGAGGAGAGAAAGAGAAAGACGAGATCAAAGAGCCGGAGAGAAGGAAAAGGAGGGGGGGGGGGGGGGGGGGGGGAGCAAGACATGGGAGAGCTAGAATAATGACGAAATATATTGCAGCTGGAAGATTCGAAAATGTCTTAGTGTGTTTGTCTATGAAAATATAAACAGCTCATTTCAAAATCCCAACTTTAAAGTCCCAAACACAATCCACTGAGAGAAAGAGAGGGTGAGAGAGAGAGAGAGAGAGACAGAGAGAAAGAGAGAGAGAGAGGGTGAGAGAGGGAGAGAGAGAGAAAGAGAGAGAGGGAGAGAGAGGGAGAGGAAGAGGGTGTGTGAGAGAGTGAGAGAGAGAGAGAGAGAGAGAGGGTGAGAGAGGGAGAGGAAGAGGGTGTGTGAGAGAGTGAGAGAGAGAGAGAGAGAGAGAGAGGGTGAGATAGAGCGGGTGAGAGAGGTGGAGAGAGAGTGTCATGGATAGCGTCCCCTGCCCAGTCTCCCTTGCAGCCAGCCCAGATCAGAGAGGCCAGGCTGGGATGGGAAACAGGAAATGGCGGCCGGTGGCGTTTTGATTAAAATAAGAGGATTAAATTAATCAAAAGGCGCTATCAAAAAGCCCCCAGTTAAACACAGCCAATCTGCTTTGATGCCTATCACTCTTTTACAGAGTTTAATTAAGAACTGTAACTGGCAAAGCAAGCAGGGGCACACCCCGAGTGATGACTAAATGAGAAAGTAGTAGAGAAGGAGGGGGTTAGGGAGAGTGTTTGAAACCTTACCAAAGGTCTGTTTTAAGCTGCTAAACCACAACACACACACTCAAAGCTGTATGGCGAAAGTTGAGTGTGTGTGTGCGTGTGTGTGTGTGTGTGTGTGCGTGTGTGTGTGTGTGTTTATCTAAGAGAGGTTGTGAGCTACGTAGGTACACTCAGAGGAACACACAGACTCAAACTTGCTTTTGGAAACAACTGAAAAATTGATTGAGAAACATAGACACATACAGTAACTTCTCACACACACACACACACACACACACACACACACACACACACACACACACACACACACACCTCCTGATTGAGGAGCGCGGTGGCCAGTTTGTGGACGTCTGCGGTGAGCAGGGAGGTGCCGCGGATGACCTTGCTGAGGGCGGCAAGAGACTGGTGGATGCCCTGGACCAGGCGGATGGCGTTGAACTGCTCCAGGACGATGAAGGAGAGGATGGGGGAGCCCTGACCCTCAGTGGGGGGGGACACCTTCTGGTGGATCAGAGACGAGCCCTGGGGGGGGAGACAGGAGGAGCATGGGTGAGACACACAGAGAGAGAGAGAGAGAGAGGAGAGAGAGAGAGAGAGGGAGAGAGAGAGAGAGAGAGTTCACTTTTATTTGGTACATTTGTCAATAACTCCAATTTAGCACTAGGCCTGGGCGGTATCTATTTTTTCATCCCTTCATACTTTCCTGACATTCACCGGGGTACGCGTTATACGTATGACGGTATTTGCGAAAAAAAAAAAAAAAAGTAAAATCCGAAGCTGCTGGTGATAGAAGTCACTGTAGCATGTATGGCATCGTCTAGCCTACAATGCAATGTGACTAATATGCAATTAGCCTACTTAGACAAGCCTTGCTGGGTTTTAAATGCTTATGGCCCATGAATAGATGGGAAATAAGTGCCCTTCTTCCATCGATTCAGCAGACCTTGCTGGAGGTATGATGACACTGCTGTGGAAGATCCCGAAAGTCAGTGGGCTGAACGGAGATGATGTGTGGGTGGTGGTGCAAGACTGGCATTTGAATAAAATCATCTGGCTAATAAACTGCTTTTGTAGTTGGAAGAAGTCCTCTCAAGATAAAGTTCTATGCGGCAATATTCTCATGATTCCATATCTAGTCATATGTAATTGATTAGCTAGAAGACCTATAGAGCAGAAATGAGCTGATGTGAGCGAAACTACATTAGCCATCATGCACTGTAAACTACGGAATCGTCCAAGAATAAACAGGGTCACAAGTGTGGAAGCTGAACGCTGGGGAAAGGCGGAGACAACTCCTCATTGAAGAGTTAAAAAGATCACCCTTTGTTTATTTCAACACCACTCCACTTGGTCATTGTCGCAGAGCACACAACTTAATCACCTCCTAGGGTGTATGGGAAACGTAGTTACCCGACCTACTAACAGTAGTGTGAATGTAAACACATAAGAACATGGCTGAGATCACTGTGAATTATATAAAATGTAAGTCCTGACTGCGAGTGGTCACCACACGTCAATTCTTTTTTTGCTACCTCCAAATAATTCTTCTGTTGGCTTAGTTGGCTCCGTGTCAGTTTAATAGAAAAAGGAGCGTCTGTATTGTTGACTGCATTGAAAAATCATACCTTCTGGATTTGTAAATACCCCGGTAGGCCGTAACACCGTGATATCGCCCATGAACGTCAAGATTTATATGTAGATCATGTATATCGAGATCAAATAGAAAGAGAGAGAGAAACAGACAGATAGAAGGAAAGAGCGTGAGAGACAGAAACAGCGATATGGAGATAACGACGGAGAGTGATAAAGGCAAAGGTCAAAAGCACTTCACACAATAAACAGCAGACGTTCGTCTCAGTTGTCCTTGAGAGCACTCCTCGCCCACTACACAAACACAAGCACACTTAATCGTAAACTAATTGCCCTCGCACGTTAGTGTACAACGGGCTGCCTCACACTTGGCACCTCATGCAGTTGGCAACTCCCTGCAGACCGTACCATGTTAGCGCTGTTAGCATCACTGCTACGTCGGCGAGGAGAGAAATGCTCGACTGCACAGCCGGTGAGCTGAAAGTGCCGGCTGAAAACCCATGCTATGGATCAAGGACCCACGGCAACCTCGAGCCAGCTGTGCCCTCATGCCAATGTTGGAGAGGGAGACAGGCTGGCACAGGAGCGTGGGGGAGAGGGAGAGAGAGAAAGAGAGAGAGAGAGAGAGGGAGGGGAGATGAAAAAGAGGATGAGCAAGTGAGGCCAACAGAGGCCGGAGAGAGAGCAAAAACAAGAGCAGGAAAAACAACCATGCCTCAAACAGAGGGATGCTGCCATCATGAAACGAGGAACAAGAGGAGACGCTAACACCCGCTCTACATAAAAACAACACGGACGCTAATCCCGCAGTGTGTGGATCTGTGTGCATGTGTGTTTCGGTGTGTGTGCATGTGTTTCGGTGTGTGTGGGTGTGTGTGCATGTGTGTTTCGGTGTGTGTGGGTGTGTGTGCATGTGTGTTTCGGTGTGTGTGGGTGTGTGTGCATGTGTGTTTCGGTGTGTGTGGGTGTGTGTGTGCATGTGTGTTTCGGTGGGTGTGGGTGTGTGCGAGTTTTGCTTTCAACATCACCTCATAGAAAGCTGGGAGAGGCAAATTAAATTACTGCAAACATGCATTAAAAAAAAAAATCCTCTGCGTTCGC
>NC_045160.1:3719941-3722441 GCF_900700415.2 Clupea harengus
CATTGAAAAAGTGTGTGCGTGTGTGAGTGTGTGTGTGTGTGTGTGTGTGTGTGTGTGTGTGTGTGATATGCACGTGCGTGTGTGTAGTGTGTGAGACAATTACGTTCTGCTTCTCATATAATTTCCTTTGGGAGCAATTAACATCCATCCGTCAATCCATCCACATAGACGGACATGTGAGGAATTCAACAAAGCATTCAAAACAACTCTTTTCATTAATCTGGTCCAAAGCTGCTGCTATCGTGGCTTTGCCTTTAGAGGCTTGGATCGATTTTTGCTCTCTTGCGTTGCTCTCTTTCATACTTCCCTCTCTCCATCCCTCTCTCCGTACTCTCTCTCTCTCTCTCCATCCCTCTCTCCGTACTCTCTCTCTTCCTCGTGCCTGATAAATTGGTTTCATTTGTTTCGGCTGGACCTTGCACTAACATCCGATATATCAGCCGTGCTTTTAGTGTGGGAGAAGAGACACAGAGAGCGGAGTGGGAGAGACAGAGGGAGGAGAGGGGTGGAGGAGGAGAAAAGGAGGAGGGGAAAGATAAGGGCTGAGATCCAGCCTCAGCGAGAGCCTCCATCCTCCCCGCTGAGTCTTTCACACACAGGTGTCCAGCCACGGGCAGCTCAACCTTAAAGCTGTGTCAGAATTGGGTCAGAAAGTTGGGTCGATAAAGTTATGAGACGTTTTCCGAAATGACTGACAGGAACTTTACATGTCCCTCATTAGAGAGTCTTCAAAACAAACGGAATACTTTACATGCTAAGGAATGAGTCATAAGGAAGACTCCTAGTAGACAAGAGTAGACAAAAAGTAAAACAAAATAAAAACTCTAAAGATGATCATCTCATCCAAGTCAAGTTTGTCTCTAATCACACAGTCCTTTCTTTGCTTTTATTCTCTCATGGAAAAACAGACTCTTCCAGTGGGCCAGATCATAAAGCAGCTCTCTGGGGTGTGCATCAGACGTGGCTGAAGTGCTTCCCATGGCCGCGGGGCATCGTTGGGCAGCACTGAAATGATGGTTTTAATTAGGAGGTGTGTGATACTGATACTGACTGCCTTATGACCACATACAAAACCAACCGTTAATCCCTGCGACGAGATGCCCTCTATGAATGCAACTGAGTAAAACGCTGTTAATGACATTTCCTTTACCTTGCAGATAACTTATCATTTATATGGCTCTTTTGAAGTCGTTTAAGTGTCTTTCATTTACATGGCAAGCATGTTCTGTGTAGATTATCAATAATATTCAGCAACCATATGGGTTCAAATGGACAGATCCATGGCTCTCCTGGGTGTCCTCTTGCAGCTGCTGCTGCTGCTGCTGCTGCTGCTGCTTCCAGACGCTAAGATGTTAATCACTGGACAATTGTAATATGCCAAGGCATGTGCTTATTATAATTGCTGTACCTGACCTGATGGACTTCCTAGATACGGGAAAGCCAACTGCAAAACACCATGCCATGACAACAGGCAGAAAAATACTCGGTTGCCATGGTAAATAGAAGTAAAACAAAACATGGAGAAAGAAATTAATTTGTGATTTTAGCAACAACAACAACAATCAAGCAACATGAAAAATCTCCCCTTCAAATCTCCTTTAACATGAAATTTTGACAATATTTCAACTTGTCAAATGGTATCAAATAAGCAGAGCCTGGAACCCTCCATAGTCGCTGGCCGACTCACTGTTGGAAAAATAGAGGCTCACTGTATAAATCTGTTCCAGATTTCCTAAAATTCCCTTGCACTACATTCAACTTCTACTCGGGGATATCTCCAAGATATTCCCCTTTGGAGACATTTACCATGGGCTCACTGGTCACTGGTAATTATGGAACAGCACCCGGTAAATCATGACATGACAACCCAGATTTAAGGCAGATTCCATCCCTCCTCCACCTCCCATCCCCAGTTACAGTAGCTTAGTCTAGCATAGCTTAGCATAGCATAGCATAGCATAGCATAGCATAGCATAGCATAGCATAGCATAGCATAGCAGGACATAGCATATGTCAGTGTTGGACAGTCAGTCCCTCCCCTGGAGCGACCTGGAGGACAGGCTTTGGTCCACTTAGTGCCGGTGCGCTTCCGAATGTGACAGGAGCCCTGGTGAGGAGTCAACCTGGGAGGGGAGTGTGTGTGTGTGTGTGTGTGCGTGTGTGTGTGTGTGGGGGGGGGGGGTCATAGTCAAAGTGACAGTGATAAACGACACCTAAGCACAGGAGCAGGCTCCAGCGCCGTCTGCGTCAATCTAGCGGGGCCCTCGAGACAACGGAAAGATGAAAGAGAATGGGGAAGAGAGGGAGAGAGAGGATGAGATGGTAAGTGAGGGGGAGAGGTATCAGACATAGAAGGGGATAGAGGGATAAAAAAGATAGAGTGAGAGATAGAGGGAGGATGGGAGAGGTGCGAGGGATGCGTGAAGGGACATGTATAAGGGAAGGAGAATTTTTTCTTTCACACACTAGTAATGTTTATCACATATGTCCTTGGTAACGA
>NC_045160.1:3729941-3732441 GCF_900700415.2 Clupea harengus
TCACACACACACAATCAGCTACACAATAAAAAAGACCATACGGCTTCGTCCCCCTTGTTGTCTGATTGACTCTCTCCTTCAGCCGGCTGCAGATGAGGCCGTCTCCCTGCGCCCCAGCGCTGAGCACCCGGCCTGGGGCTTTTCACACCGAGGTAGCCAGCCAGCCTCCTCAGCACAGAATAAGCCGACAGGTAATTCCCCTCAGAAAGCCCCCCCACCACTGACGCGCTCCTTCACGGCCCACTGGTATAATCCCCTCCATCCCCGCCCAGATGAGCCTGACAGGAGCCTCACAATCCTTCATCATCGTCATCAACATCACCTTCGTGCTCTATCTCATCTGACGAGCTTAAAGAAGGTCCTCCAGCTATGTAGCCCCCCCCCCCCCCCCATCCCCCACCTCTTCAGCTCCACAGTCCAGTCACGCCTCTCAGCGTCTCCGAGGCCTCACCTTAATCAGCGCCATCATTATCAGCATTAGCTTCACTCTCATCATGACAATCACCCGTCACCATCGATGGTGTTAACTTCATTTCAGTAGCACTGGGTTCATCCTACTCCTATCTGCGTCATACACATCTCCCTCTATTCCTTTCTGTTTCTGGTAGGAGACGCACTGACAAACACTGAAGGAGCACAATAATGCTGACTTGAGATAATAGAATGAGGGGGAGCACAAAGGAATCTGCAGAGAGTGTCTTAAGTGATGTATGGGTCTTGTAATCCTACCATAAGCAATATATCAATATATGATAAACTTAAATAATGTACTAAGATGTATTGTTTCTAAACTTTTGTCCCATCTCTGGCTTTCTGCCACTGGCAAAAACATTAGTTTGTGTGTGTGTGTGTGTGTGTGTGTGTGTGTGTGTGTGTGTGTGTGTGTGTGTGTGTGTGTGTGATCTCTTCAGATGCACTCAGGGCCAGCTGTAGGGAAACCCCTCAGCCTCCTCACACACACACACACACACACACACACACACACACACATCCAGGACACCTCAGCAAAGCCCCAAGAGCTGACCATAGATCTGCTGTAGGAGCCCTGTGTGACCTACACACCGTTAAACACCACAGGACTGACTATAAACTTTGCAGACAGTATCTGAGAGAATGTTTATGTGTGTGTGTGTGTGTGTGTGTGTGTGTGCACGTGCGTGAGATATAGAGAGGGAGAGAGAGAGAGAGAGAGAGAGACACACACACAAACTGTTCTCACTCAGAATGACACAGCAAGTTAGCGCGCACTTCCACAAACCCACACAGAAACCGAATGTTCCATTCACCACATGTCGTATCAGAATAGAAGCTGGGATCTATTTACATTCATTCTGGCCAAGATCAGCATTTCTCTCAGTCTCCATGTGCTTCAAGGGAAAACAAGCCGTTACAACACACTGACACACAGCGCATCAATAGGCCCCATTCCTGCTGTGAATCCCATTCTGCTCCATCTAATAAAAAGGCAGGAAAAAAAGAAAAATCTTCGGAAACCACATCACTGAGTGACAAACCAGCTTCAACATCCCCGGGGATGGAGAGAGAGAGAGAGGGAGGGAGAAAGAGTGTGAAAGTGTGTGTGTGTGTGTGTGTGTGTGTGTGTGTGTGTGTGTGTGTCTGTGAGAGAGGGAGAAAGAGTGTGTGAGTGTGTGTGTGTGTGTGTGAGAGAGAGGGCGAGTGACAGAGAGAGATCTACCTATTAAGTAGACACTCTCAGGCACTCAGTGTTCTATTAACCCCTGATGGTGATTCACATGATGTTATCCGCCGGCGGCGGGTTCTAGTACATTCCCTGAGGGGCTGTTCTGTATCAGCGGAGAGCCATGCCAGTTAGTCTGCGTTGGGAACATGGTGGGCTCTGGGTAAAAATAGCAGCCCCGGCATCAAAGGCGCTGAGACAACTCAGAGGAGCAAGCCCGATCTGTTATCTGTGCAATTATCCAGGCGCACGCGCGCGTGTGTGTGCGTGTGTGTGTGTGGAGCAAGCTATGCTGCGCAAGGAGTATCAAAGCCATGGATATATTCTCTCTCACTCACACACACACACACACACACACACACACACACACACACACACACACACACACACACACACACACACACACACACACACACACACACACACACACACACACAGTATGCAAATGCATTCATCTGAACCCATTTCTGAAGACTGCTCAGGTTTTCTGTACTAATCTAAAAGTTGACCCGCCAAATGAGAGGCTTCCACACAAGTGCAGAATAAAGACCACTGGCAATGCATTGGTTTGCACTTCACAATCCTACAACAGCAGTAGCACTAGCAACAAGAACAACACCAGTGCTGTGAGAAAACACATCCTGAACAAGCCATGGTGGGGACAGTCAGAGAAGTCTTGTTGTACTAATTAGGTATAAAAGGGCGTAGTATAGTATCATGGCATTATGTTCTTCTCCTTGAGTGATTGGGGTAAAAACCTGAGGTAAAGGAGGTGTAATCGACCTGGCTTCCAGGAGATCT
>NC_045160.1:3739941-3744941 GCF_900700415.2 Clupea harengus
TCTCTTCTCTCTCTCTGGTGTGTGAAGCCATAAGATGATGAAAAAGACAAACCTTCGACCACTCACACTATCAGATTAACCTGCTCTAATCCTCCATTTTGGATGATGACTATGAGAACATACAGTGTAGGTCTAATCATGGAGTTCTACTGAAGTGGGTGTGTGGTACTGCGGGCGTGTGGAGCATCCTCTTGCTGCACCACTCGGCTGTATGTGTTTATTCACATGTTTAGGTAAGGTGTTTGCCAAGGGTCTACCATCAAGCTAAAAGGGAGTGTACTCATGACAGCACATCTGTGTATGTATGTGCCTGTGGGGGTATGCATACATAAGTGTCTGTTTGTGCATGTGTGTGTGTTGTTTATGTGTATTAGTATATATGTGTGCATGTTGTGTGCACACGTGTGACTGTGTATGTGTGTGATGGTGTGTGAGTGCGTGTGTGCGCGCGTGCGTGCGTGTGAGTGTGCGTGCGAGTCTGCGTGTGAGTGTGAGTGTGAGTGTGCGTGTGCGTGTGCGTGTGAGTGTGAGTGTGCGTGTGCGTGTGAGTGTGCGTGTGAGTGTGTTTGTGAGAGAGTATGAGAGAGTATGAGTGTGTATGTGTGTGATGGTGTGTGAGTGCGTGTGTGCGCGTGAGTGTGAGTGTGTTTGTGAGAGAGTATGAGAGAGTATGAGTGAGTGTGTGTGAGTGGTGTGTGTGTGTGTGTGTGTGTGTGTGTGTGTGTTGTGTGGTGTTGCGTGTGTGTAAGTACCTGTGGTATGTAGTTGCGTCTCTCCTGGCAGACGGCGTGGAACCAGGCCAGGCAGAAGAGGGCCTGTGCGCGGGACAGCAGCCCCCCCTTACTGACCTGCTCTGGGCTCCAGGACTCATATGTCCTCAGCAGGTTCTTCAGCCCTGGAGGAGCCTGATAGGACAACACACACAGAGAACAGGGTGAAGTGTGTGTGTGTGTGTGTGTGTGTGTGTGTACGGACAAGTGCCCACTTCTGAATCTGAATCTAATCCTTGTAACTCATGAGTCATCTCTGAGTTTGTGTGTGTGCGTGTTCGTTGTCAATCACACACACACAAACACACTCATATATTACACACACAACGTCAGACAACTGCCCATGCATACTCACATTAAATATATACCCAAAGGGCATGCACTAGTAAACAAGCATGCACACACACACACACACACCACACACACACACACACACACACACACAGCCACACACACACACACACACACACACACACACACCACACACACACACACACACACACAACACACACACACACACACACCACACACTCTCACACACACACACAATCCCATCTCTGTGCCTTGAGGGGCCGTTTATGGAGTCCCAGTCTGTGTCATTATCCTGTCTTCTCTCTCTGACCGATTCACATCAGAACACATTTGCCTGTTTGGTACCGGCCCAAACATCACACACACACACAACACAAGCTATTTACACGCCCCACATCACTGAGTCAGACTTCCAGCGCCTTGCCATACACTAGCTCACAAATGGAGAGAGTAAAAACAACAGAGGGAAAAAAACGTGATGCCATTTCATGGTGGCCTATTATTTGTGGGTGGGGGCAAGACAGCGGACACGATCACATATGCAGGACTTCTTCCATCTAAATCACTCCCTGGTGTGCCTACCCCATGATACAGATCATTTTCGTGTGTGTGTGTGTGTGTGTGTGTGTGTGTGTGTGTGTGTGTGTGTGTGTTATGTGTTGTGTGTGTGTGCCTACCCCATGATACAGATCATTTTCGTGTTTGTGTGTGTGTGTGTGTGTGTGTGTGTGTGTTATGTGTTGTGTGTGTGTGCCTACCCCATGATACAGATCATTTTCGTGTGTGTGTTTGGGGAGGCGTGGAAATTGCTTGCGAGAGCTTCACACAGAGGAGCGCAGAAGAGAACCGAAGAGATGGTTCCAGCCATCCGAGGCAGCTGGAGAAGACAATTCCCATGAGCCACCACAGGGAAGTGAGCACACTATATGTTTTGGCTTGTGGGAGGGCACTCACCATGACGACCGTGTTCAGAGCTAAACTGTGGAGCAAAAATGATGAGTTTGTGCAGAAGTACAAAGTGTTGAAATCCGCACAGAGGAGCACATGAAAGAAGTGCTGCTCAATGATGGGGGAAGAGGGACGAGAGCCTTCTGTGTACAAATGCAAATGGGAATGTTAACAAAAGGAATGTTTTCCGAACCTTCTGTGATTTCAATAAGATGCACTTGTATGGGCACACTTCAGTCCACCACGTCTTTTAAGAAGAAGAAAAAGAAAAAAAAAAGTAACCGGTTTCTTTCAAGCCCGGAGCCTAAGTACACAGCCTTCAGGAAATTGAGAATTATGAAGCTGAATCACACCGAACTGAGAACGAACGGAAAGAATAAGTGTCATTCTGATTCATAGGCGGCATGTGGAGATCGACTGAGACGCTGAGAAAGAGAGACAGCAATGAACGGTGAGAGAAACAGGAAGAGAGAGGAAAAGAAAGAAAGAGAGAAAGAGAGAAAGAAAGAAAGAAAGAAAGAAAGAAAGAAAGAGGTTATGGTAATGATCGCCTGTGTTGACGCAGGCAGCTTTGACGGTGTTGTATTGTTTGTATTGTTTTTGTTTACGCAGGTTTCAGGAACACAGCGCTCCTTTGTCTCAGGTACAGAGTCATGATATTAAAATGAGTCAAGCCGGACCACACACACACACACACACACACACACACACTGCCCACTCACTTAACATGCAAATATAACCCACGCCCTCCTCATCATCTTTCGAGCCTAAAGATGCAAAACAGTGACGCACACACAGATGAGAAGGAGGGAGGATGTTAAGTAATCTGCTCCAGGTGGTATAGCTTTGCATATGTATTTGTCTGTCGTCACCAGCGAGTTTATGCCTCCTCAGATTAAGTGGATGTGGGCCCTTTTCTTATATTTGTGTATGCCTGTGATGTAAGTGTGCCTTATTACATGGACATGGCTATTCTTTTGTGTGGGTTTGCGCGCTTCAGTGTGTGTGTGTGTGTGTGTGTGTGTGTGTGTGTGTGAGTGTGTGTGTGTGTGCTTGTGTGTGTGCTTGTGTGAGTGTGTGCGTGTGTGTGTCTGTGTGTGTGTGTGTCTGTGTGTCTGTGTGTGTGTGTGTGTGTCTGTCTGTGTGTGTGTGTGTCTGTCTGTGGGAGTGTGTGTTTGTGTGTCTGTGTGTGTGGTGTGTCTGTCTGTGTGTGTGTGTGTCTGTCTGTGGGAGTGTGTGTTTGTGTGTGTGTGTGTGTGTGTGTGTGTGTGTCTGTGTGTGTGTGTGTGTTTCTCTGTGTGTGTGTGTGTGTGTGTGTGTGTCTGTGTGTGTGTGTGTGTTTGTGTGTGTGTGTGTGTTAAGTCTTTCCTCGCCAGTAGGCTACCTGCTCTCTCTTACACCTGGACTCTTACTTTGACACCACATGGCCAAAAGCGTCCATCCACGGGTGATCTCTGAGACGCCTGGTCAGAAGGAAATCAGACAGAGCACACGGGGGAGCACCTCTGCATCACTGGACACCGCCAGAAAAGAAGCCCCACTGAAACCTCACGTGTACAGCCTGGCCAAAAGCGCCACACTGACAGACAACAATGCACCAAATATCATGATCCAAACCTCATAGGATCCATGTTGTTCAGGAAATGCGAGCACCGGTGTCGCTGCATAAAGCGGGTTCATTTTCCTTGATGAAAGCTCATTTAGGATTTGGGTGAGAGGATCACTCTCTCTGAGGATAGATACACTCTCAGTAGCTAGCATCACCATGGGGTTGAATCTACAATTAAAATATGGCTTTTATCCTGCAGCAAAGACACGCTGATTTCCATTAAAAGAAAAAGGCTGACGACTCTCTTCATATCCCTGAACAAAAAGGATTAGAGCTGCCAAGTCAACACGCTGAACATAAACTTTACTGTCATCGACAAGAAAAATAACAACAATAAATACACAATGGACACATCTGAGGCTGAAATACTAATGCTAGCAGCTAACGATGTCCTGGCAGAATACACCAACAACACACATCACCCTGTACCCATTTGGGGAAGGCAACAAGCCGCACTGCTTTTCAATACTGAGTGGTTATGGAAGCAGGGGGGGAAAGGGGGGGGGGGGGTGCAGGATCAATCAGGGCAGGAGGTGACATGATAACGTTTAAAATGCAGATGTTGCCTGTTCCTGGATCAGTGCTGCATCCCTTCACAATGGGAAGGGGCGAGAGTGATGCTTGGAAACACAAACCAGGGTGACGGCACTGCTGGTGGAAATAGGAGTCATTACTGGGGTAGTCAAATTCAAGGGTCAAAGTAAAAAAAAAAATCAAAATCAGACATATTCCTAATGAGCAGATACTTCCAGTGTTACAGTGTGGTTCCCCATTTGTATTCAGGAACAAGCTGTGAGAGAATCGCAAAAGCCAAGGACCTCTGCATTCATTCTGTTGGACTTGTCTAAAGCCTCTATTGTTTTGAACCATGTGCTCTCGAGCCATATCCTTCAAGTCTATGGCTTTCTGATGAACCTCCCTCCTGTGTGGGATGGAGTGGCTTTGTGTGAGGAGGGGGGAGGCCAAGGCCGTGTCCTGACTCCACTGCTTTTTTAATGGCTTTCTGATTTGTGTGGTGTCCTCACTCCACCAGAAGGCCACAGCCCCACAGTGCTACAGAGGTGTCACCACAAACATAAACATCTGCAGACCCCAGGATGTCATAGAGGAATTGTCACGCACAGCAAGAACTGTACTATGCTGGCCATTGCTTGGTACGTATTGATCTATTGATAATAACGAGGAAGTGTTATTGAAAATAGTGGACTACCAAGCTGGCAACCACGTGTGTGTGTGTGTGTGTGTGTGTGTGTGTGTGTGTGTGTGTGGAGGTGGGGGGGGGGTTGTGATGTGTGTGTGTGTGTTGTGATGTGTGTGTTGTGTTGTGTGGGTGGGGGGGGACGTGTGTGTGTGTGTGTGTG
>NC_045160.1:3752441-3757441 GCF_900700415.2 Clupea harengus
CAAACACACATACACATACACACACACACACACACACACACACACAGAGAGAGAGAGAAACACACACACACAACCACACACACACAACACAACACCACACACACACACACACACACACACACACACACACACACACACACACAAGCAAACATTAAGAGCATGGGCTTAAAGGCACACCCCAAACACCACACAACAATAGGGAGGCCATTACTTGTACATCCCCTATACGCTGCCATCGTCCCAGCACGCCCGCCAGCAAAAACCATTTCACAGTCAATAAGTGTGCCTCTCAGCCCCCCACACCGGTCCCAGCCCTCCTGAGGAAGAGGGACATGTATTGATCGCACAACACAGTCATTTAGCCACTAACCAAAAACAGCCTCACTCAAGCCGACAGAGCAAGCTTTGAGCTCTCAGGAGCAGGTGCTGTATTCATACGTGACAGGCCACGTGGGCCTTGGGCCAGTATGATGTGACCGCACATTCCAGAAAACATGCAAATAAATTGCTCATTGCGAACGTGTTCCATTTGCACCAGTGATGTTCTTGAAAATGGAATGTCAACATAATGTAAATGTAGTGAAAGTGATGAGGGTCAGTATACTGCTGAGGGGGGAGGGGCGAGGGGGGACTGCAGGTGGCAGGGGGAAGCTCTTGTGTTGGAACCATATGTGCCTTTGATGCACGTTTTGTGTTCATGTTATATTGACACTGTTTTTGTTGAGCCATAATAGTTGGCTGAAGGGAGGGGGGGGGGGGGTGAGCTGAGGGGGGTGGGGTGGGGGGGTTTGAAGGTCACGGGTTCTGACCTCGTGGTAGTTCTCACGGCCCACGGTCTCGCTGGCCAGCTCCAGGAGCTCCTGGGATGGGTCGGCGCCGGGGAGATGATGATGAGGACTGGCTCGATCTCCAGAGTCCTCAGAGTAGAGACGCTTGAGGTTCAGTGGAGGAAGGAGACAGCTCCCTCATACCTGAGACAGAGAGAGAGAGAGAGGGATGAAGGGCGGGAGGGAGGGGCGAGAGAGAGAGAGATGGGAGAGAGATGGGAGGGGATTCAGAGAAAATATAATGCGGCATAAAAACAAGAGTCTGCAACACACACACACACAACACACACACACACACACGAATGCCACTGTGTGTGTATGCATGTCAAGTGTGTGTAACTTGCTGGTATGTGTGCATTCTCTGTGTAGTATGTGTGCATGAGTTTGTGGAGGCTGGTCTATTGTCATTCAAGGCCCATCATCCTGTAATTAGCCAGGCCATCAGTCAGTGTCAAGAGGCCTGAGCCTCGCATCTCAAAACACACGGGTTACCATCCCCTTATAATCCCTCTAGAATGAGTTGACACATAGATAAGGTCATTCAATGGTCAAATCCGAGAGATTGTGTGCATGGGTTTGTGTGGAGGAAGATAACGCACGATCATCCTCTTTCACTCACTCACACAAACACCTACAACTCGTACACACACACACACACAACACACACACACAACTCACTCACTCACTCACTCAAGTTCGCACCTATTATTGTCGAAATCAGCTTGAGGTTCCACGCCAATCAGATGTATCTCTAGCCAACTCCGCGCGTTTAAAACAATACAAATCACTGCTCACCTTCACACTCTCCACCCAATTAGCGATATTACGCAAACTTGAGCAATTAGCGTCAATAGGCTTGTCTTTGCCGAAGCGCAACTAATAACTGCTGATTGGTCGTGATGATTCCCCATACCAGTACGGCAGTGTGTTACCTAAACCCACAATTAGACTGCCAGATCAGTCCGATGAGAGGGAAAGGCCAGTGTGTGTGTGTGTGTCTGTGTATGTGTGTGGCAGTAATTACATGTTAGAAATCTGATGATGAACTAATGCAGCCTTGGTAGCATTGTGTTTGATATGATAATTGAATTTCACACAGGAAAAATCTGTGTGACTATTGCTGGTGGGGGGAATGGGTTTTCACACGTCTGCCAGTGATGCTGAAGTAGGGGAGCCAGAGGAATGTAAAGTGGTAGATAACTGTTCATATTTCTCAAACACACACACACACACACACACACACATACATACATACATACATACATACATACATACATACACACACACACACACACACACACACACATACAGACACACACACACACACACAAACACACACACACACACACAGACACACAGACACACACACACACACACACACGTACACACAAACACAAACACAATCATTGGTATGCAGTGCAGGTTGACTGAACTCGGTGTCTCTCGTGGTTAAGGTCAAGTTTGTCTTTAGCTGCGAGCCGGGATTTAACGTTACTCCTGCCTGCGAGCAGGAGATATTATCCGAAGAAACGCACACACATGCATACATAAAACACAAGACCCCAGCATCTCATATACATACAAATCATGTGCTACTGCAGCAATCACAATCACACACACACCACACAACACACACACACACACACATCAGCAGCCACACACCAGCCCACATTAATTTGCACCACCCATGTAACCTGTGCAGTCATGCCTCCCTGCACACACATTACTTTCACACACGCACGCACACACACGCACGCACGCACGCACGCACGCACGCACGCACGCACGCACGCGCGCGCGCACACACACACACACACATGCACACACACACAGAGAAAATGGTTGTCATTCTCTTTCTGCTTTAGTGCCCAGACCTCTGCTTTTGGGTGGAGCCAGAATACCTTCAAAAGACCTCCCACTGCCATTACCATAGCAACTACACACTCATGTTGCTTGTTATTATGATAAAGGTCAGTAATGTGATGGGGAAGACAATGATCACAATGTATCCTATGCATGCCAGATACAGTGTGTGCTCAGGCATGACAGCAAGCTGGACCACAAATGTCCAAGTGTGTGTATGTGTTTGCATGGTTACACAGTGTGTGTGTGTGTGTGTGTGTGTGTGTGTGTGTGTGTGTAACTTTGTAGTTGCATATGTAAGTGTAAGTATACAGCATATGCACAAACTGTTCATATGCTCTATGACTGCAAACCTGTATTTAACTCTGCTATGTGTTGGTCTTTATCTACCAACAGTGACACGTGCGTGCGTGTGTGTGTGTATGTATGTGACTGTGTGAGTGACAGAGGGCGGTCAGGGTGGCATGGCGATGAGGAGCGGGTCGACATGTTTTCCCCTTCTATGCTGTTTCCATGCAGCAGATAACAGGCCACTGCTGTTGTTGGGGCTCGACTGGGATCCAGCGCTGGAGCTTGGGAGATTATGGCTGGACCGTAAGCCGATTTGGACAGCACGCCTCATTGGCACGAAGGCGAGGCGCGCCGACGATAAGACACTCCTGCTACTACTACTAGCTGTTGCTACTCGCGGCGCTTGCTACGATGGTTAGCCGTGTTGCAGGGCTATGGCAGTTAGCGTTCTCCAGACACTGCCTAGGACCAAGTCGTACTGACGTATATGCACACACGCACGCTTTGGGAAGAGTCTATTGCGCTGTACATTCTCGTGCAGGGACTGTGAGAAAGTAAGGAGAGAGAGAAAAAAAAGGGGATGGGATATGGGGAAGGAAATAAGTAGCTAAAGAGGTAAAAGGTGGTGAGAGAAAATGACAAGAGGGAGAGATATCTAAAGAAATCTAAACAGAAGAAAGGAAAAGATGAGGAGAAAGAGACCTTTGTAGTCTGTGCCCAGGTTCATTGGCACTGGAAGCTGTTGGGCTCAGAGCGAGGTCTGTCTGAATTGATGCCGCCGCATCCATTTGGCACGAGGTTACACGATTACACGAGGTGTGTTTAAAGAGTCTGTGCCTGAGCATGTTAGACACTCTCTCTTTCTCTCTCTCTTTCTGCGTGTGTGTGCGTGTCTGTGTGTGTGTGTGTGTGTGTGTGTGTGTGTGTGTGTGTGTGTGTGTGTGTATGAGAGAAAGAGTGTGTCTGGGTTTGAATAGGGTGTAGAACCTGAATGTGGTGGGACTGAAAGAGACATGACAATGATGAAGAGAGAGAGAGAGAGCGAAAGAGAGAGGGTCTGGCATGATTTTACCTTGACCGCCGCATGAATGGGTATGGGCCTCACTGATCACTGGTTGTGTGGGAGTATAGTCACATCCATACATTTGTATGTCTAAGTAAGAAAGTATGTGAGCACACTCACTATATGACCCTTTCTAAGGGTTGGTGTGTGTGTGTGTGTGTGTGTGTGTGTGTGTGTGTAAGTGAAGCTAGGCACAGAACTAGTTGTCATGTCCTCTGCTTGAGCCGACAGCTCTTTACAGAGAGTTGCGGCGTTCTCATTATCTCCACGCAAGCGAGACGGCTGCAGCCCCAGAATCTATCAGAGGTTCCGAGCCATGGCCCACCTCCTCCCCCCCCGCACCCCGTAAACCCACAACCCTCCTCTCTAAAACCTGCCAGTAACACCACCGCTCAACCATGCAGGCCTAGCCTACACTCCAACACACAGAAAGCAAGCTCTCTCTATCTCTCTCTCTCACACACACACACACTATAATACTAAAAATACAAACTTCAATTTATCATTGATCAAGAGTCAAAAATCCATGAACAGCCACAACAACCTTGGATATGTACTAAGGGCCTTTGCACTCTTGAAGTACATAGAGATGGGCTGGATCTCACTGGTTCAAGCATGCCCAGCTAAACCCTCCGCAATCAGTTCTGACCCAGCAGAGCAAAACTCTTAGCACCATGTGGATGATCTCGTCTTCAAGAAAAAATTAAAATATATATAAAAAAATATATTTCCACAGGAGGTGTTTGGCATGTAACTCATTATAAACACATTAGCGGCTGGCAAATAGCGTGATCTATCCCATTCGCTTTTAATCATGTGAAAAATGAAATCGTTCCCTCTGCTTTACACAAATCATTTCTCACGTTTAATTACATGCATGTGAGCCGGAAAAGGTTAGCAGACATGGATGGGAAGGGAGGAGAGACAGACAAGAGATGGCAGATTGGAGAACAATC
>NC_045160.1:3763263-3765763 GCF_900700415.2 Clupea harengus
CTCGAGCTGCCTATCAAACACACACACACACACAAGTATATGCAAAACGCACACATGCAGGCACACACATAGACACAGACACAGACATACACACACACACTGAGCCCAACACAATAACTTTCTGTGTACACATGCAGAAATACACACCACTCACTCATTCATACACACATATGCACATATATGCACACATATGCACACACACACATGGACACACACACAACACACCACACACACATTTACTGTCAGAGCACAGCCCTCCAGTGACTTAACCTCTGGTCTAATTACAGCTGTCGCTGCATAAACCCTCCACTCCCACATAAGCTGAAAGCAGTAATCACAATTATGATTAAAAAAAGAAACACACACACACACAGACACACACAGACACACACACACACACACACACACACACACACACACACACACACACAGACACAATGGGATGAAAGTTTTATTAGGTGAGTGTGGGAGGTATATGCTATATTAGTGAGCATAATGTAGATAGTAGATAATTACAGAGTCCCTGCGGTGGGTGTTTACCTGAGGCTGGCATATGGCCCCTACCCCTACCCCCCCCCCGCCATGGGGCCACCACAGGTAGTGCTCCGCTATAGAGAGACGGATCAGCACACAGGCAAGCGCAGGATAGGGGATGATCTGAAAAGAAAGAGCGAGAGGAAGGGGGGGGGGGGTATGTGTGTCGTACACCCTCAGTGGACGACAGCTCTAGTCGAAGAGAGAAGAAAAAGGAGAGATGGGGTGTGTGTGGGTGGGGTTATGCATCCCGAGCCACATGCATGTGACGTGTGAGTGAATAGGACACACAGGTGAGGGAGCGGTGGAGGAGAAGGGTCAGCTGATCTGAGAACAGTGGGTGTGAGTGAGTGAGTGAGTGACAGGGTTATGGCATCAGATGAACACTGTATAATACAAATGGAAAAAATAAGAGATAACTCTCCAAGAAGCCGGAGAGGAGTCTGTCACAGAGAAAGAGGAAACTAAAAAGACAAGATGACAATAGTGAGAGAGAGAGAGAGAGAAAAAGAGAAAGAGTGAGTGTATAGATGTGTCTGTATGGGAGAGTAAGTGAAGAAGAAGGAGAAGAAGAGAGAGAGAGAGAGAGAGAGAGAATTGGAGGAGAGGGGCAGCCCTTGGAGGCCTCCGCCATCTTCCATTTCAGGGTTGCCATGGTAACAGCAGAAGTGGAGCCCACCCAATGGGGCAAGGGAGTTACGGGACTAAAAAGTGCCGCAGTCATAATTACAAGGCAAACGCACCTTGTGTTCAGCCCAACACCCCATTGTCCTTCAGTCAGGAAAGGACAGTCAGCCCAGACAAAGAGACAGATGAAAGAGGGAGAGAGAGAGAGAGAAAGAGAGAGAGAGCATGAGAAAGAGACAGGCAGAGAGAGGCTGTGTAGAGTAGGGGAGAGCGGGGCATGTTGTCAGTGACTGCAAACGATGCATCACAACGGCAAAAATGTTGTACCAAATGAAAGTCTTGGGCACATATTTAGTATTCATTGGATTGTTCAGATGCAGAAACTTGAGAGTGCGCACTTGTGACGACTTGCCCCATAGGTGGGTAAATTGTCTCATTGGATCATTAGGCAAATAGGAACATAATTAATTGTGAACATCCATTTGTTTTTATTTTATCTCTGAAACTGGACCCCTTTGGTGAACATAAAAGTAACCAACTGTTTCTAAAAAAAACAATATTCCAAATCATGCCCGTCAGTTAGAATAATGATGGCAGACTGAATCGAAGACAAAGACCTATAGTCTGCCAGCATCACTCAAAGCCATGATTCTGGCCAAAACATAACCTGCCTGTCCTGAGGTAGCCTACATGTAGCATGGGCCGTGTGCTGCATCTCTCACGCCAAGGTCTCCTTTGGCTGGCCGCTTGAGAATAGGTCCACACAGGCGAGGGACAAACGCTTGTTCTCATCTCAGGAGGGGGATATATTTACCATTAGTGTTTCCTAGTCTTCCTGTCATTCTGCAGTGTTATTGTAAATGAAGCTTAAGTGGGAGACTTAAAAACCAGGGCATAGGATGAACTGATGGTCCTACAAAACCAATCTCATCTACTTAAGCACATAAAGGGCTGTTAGACAAAAGAGTATCACCACTGAAATGAGGCAGAATTGTTGCTGACACATGAACGCACACACACACACACACACTCACACTCGAGTGTCTGCTGGGAGCGTGTTTACTGAAATGAAGCGCCCTCCATTTCAGCAACAATAACTTGGCACACTTCCGACTCTGATAACAAAGCTGACAAAAGCGTTCCCCATTAAACAAACACATGACCTCAGTTTACAGTAAGGATCCCTTGGGAAAAAGGGAAGAGAGGAAATAGAAACAGAACGATAAGACAGAACGTTGCTGACGGAGAAGCTATCTTGGGCTTTCTAGGGAAATGGCAAACCAATTGGACAAATATTTAGCCTGATATTCATTTTTTTATTGTAACCTTTAAAAAATGT
>NC_045160.1:3770763-3783263 GCF_900700415.2 Clupea harengus
AAGAGGAATGCAATAGGAAGTAATAATAATGATTCATTCAACAAGGAAAAGGTGTGCATGAACACTAAAATAACACACATACAATTGTGCAATGGCCACAGAAGCCGTGTGTGTGTGTGTGTGTGTGTGTGTGTGTGAGTTTCTCTCACTAACACTTTCCCTCTGAGGCCTTACAATTGTGTTCTAGTAGAAATCTAATCGGTTCTTTGCCCTACAAACAGCGAGTTCAATTTCCAACTTCTGTCATACTGAAGCACACAGACACACACACACACTCACAGAACAAAATAACCCCCAGTCATCCATCACAATCAGACTGGATTCATTACCATAGTAACTGCAGTCATTCTGCTGCACACACACACACACAAACACACAGATACCATACAAATACTGTAAACTCAGTCGAAACTGTTCTCTCTCAAACACACACACACACACCATTTTCATTTGGACGTCCTGTATACATAAACACATCTGGTCATAAACACACGCAGGTGAGGGAGTCGGTGTGTGTGTGTTGGTTAGTGCCAGGTGTGTTTGTCCTCAGAGGAGCTCACTGGTCCCTTGTGAACCCCACTCACAGGAGCAGCAGCTGAAGAGTCCATTCACCTCCATTACCACCACACACACACACACACACACACACGTCTGACTCACGTGTTTACCAACATGGGTCTGCAATGTATGGCCAATGTCATCTTAGGTGAAACTGTAAACGCAGGTGTAAACAGTGTGTAGTATGTTTCATTTAGTTTGTGTCTGGGTGTGTGATGGGGATATACTAATAGAAATGCAAGCAAGGTTCTGCACGTTTGTGAGAAAAAGCAGGGCTTTGGTCTGTGTGTCTGTGTGTGTGTGTGTGTGTGGTGTGTGTGTGTGTGTGTGTGTGTGGTGTGTGTGTGTGAGCAGTGCTGTAGTGTTGGGGTCAGGAGCTTGTCTACTGATTGAGGCTGAGTTTGTCCTGATTGAGGACTTTCTCTCTTTCACACACTAGCCTCCTCCCCCAGCAGGACACACACACACACACACACACACACACACACACACACACACACACACACACACACACACAAACACAAACAAATTCTGTCTCACAACATACACCCAGCAAACAGACAGACAGGCACACACACACCTTCTGGATCTGTCTCTCTTTTTCTCACACACAAGCACAACACACACACACACACACACCCCAAATCAATCCCAGATCAATCTTCATTTTCTTGCCACTTTGACTGATCTCAGGTCCAGATGCTGCCCAGTCCCTGTGGACTGCATCCCTTCAACAAAAAAACAAACACACACCCCCACTCCTCTCCAAACACTATAAAAACTTTATTCCACAAAGTCATAAATAGAACACACAGAGATCTGTGGTCATATCTGCTGTATGCACAGAAGGGTATGGGATGTGCTCCATACAATCTGTCTGACATCACATAGTGAATACATACACGAGTAATGCTTCATCTGCTTAGGAAAAGAACTGATTAAGTGTTCACTGCGAGAGAGACAACAGCACAGAGGATCAATGAAGAGACATTTGTTGTATGTTCTCAGCTGCTCTCTCACTCACACACACACACAGAGAAACATACACACATACACACACACACACACACACACACACACACACACACACACACACACACACAGAAACATACACACATACACACAGACACACAGACACACAGACACACACATACACACACATGTCTGTTGTAGTCCTCATTGCTGCTTGAGGAAGAGCGCGGCGCCGGTCTGTATCCACTGGTCGGGGTTCCCCCCGCACGGCACGTCGATGTTGGTGACCACGCGCACGCGCTCCGCGCTGGTGTACACCGGCAGAGAAATGCACTCGTCTGGGGCGTAGCTGCCAGCAGCACTCTGCACAACAATAACAGACAACGTTACAACAACAATAACACAACATTAGCACAACAATAACACACTGCACAATTCCAAGCCTCCAATATAAACACGGCGTCACTGAAACATTAACACAGGGTCCGACTATTTCAACTGAATGGCTTTTCTTTAGCTGCCTTTACGATCCCCTGAAAAGATGTAATCTGAGTGAGGGGAGGGGAGGGCCGTTCTGCTAATGGCACATTAACTAGAGCTGGGGCTGGTTACTGAGCTCAGGGTGGAGGATGCTGGAACTAAGAGGGATGCTTGCCTTTCTAATGTGCCACTCTTACTGGGGTCCACAAAGAAGAGAGGGAGGAGAGGAGAAAGAGAGAAGAAGATCATGGGAGAAGGGGTGGGGCGGGGGACATATCATGTGTGTGTTGTTCACAGCAGTAGTGAAGAGTAGGCAGGGTAGTGAAGAGTGGGCACACAGAGTGATGCACACACTTTCACACACAACACACACACACACACACACACACACACACACACACACACACACACACACACACACAACACACACACACATCACACACCACACACACACTGGATTTGGATGAAGGAGAATAATTAGGCTATTGTTACCAACTACTTCAAACACAGTGCATCCAGCACCCCCAACATCAAAGAGCCACGTAACCTACCTACTTTCTCTCTCTCTCTCTCTCTCTCTCTCTCTCTCTCTCCCTCTCTCCCTCCCTCCCTCCCTCCCTCTCTTTCCCTCTCTCTCCTATGCTCTGCTGGAATTCTTATGATAATGAGGAGTGCCGCTCTTCTCTTGTTAGGGAGGCTGAGGCTGCTGAGACTTTGGCAGAGTCAAGCCAAGATGCAGTACTGCATTATGAATGTCTTCAACACTCCACAATCTCTTACACACAAGCACACACACACACACACACACACACACACACACACACACACACGTTCAATTTTGGGGGCTGAACACACAGACAGACAGACAGACAGACAGACAGACAGACAGACAGACGGACACACACACACACACACACACACACACACACACACACACACACACACACAGGACAGACAGACAGACAGGCGGACACACACACACACACACACACACACACACACACACACATACACACAGAGACAGACAGACAGACAGGCGGACACACACACACACACACACAGACAGACAGGCGGACACACACACACACACACACACACACACACACACACTCACACACACACACACACACACACACAGACAGACAGACAGGCGGACACACACACACACACACACCCCTGTTTGTCTCCTTGGGAGGGAGGGTGGCAGAAAGGGCAGTGACGCAATGGTCTTCCTCTGTCTTATTTATGGCTTCCTGCACACACACAGGGGAGCGGTGAGTGTGTGTGTGTGTGTGTGTGTGTGTGGTGTGTGTGTGTGTGTGTGTGTATGTGTTGGTTGGTTGGGGTGGTGGTGGTGGTGCAGGACTAGCCCACAGTGATGCACACCCCAAAATCTTTGCATGCAGCCAATATGCGTGTGTGTTTTATGAGTGACTGCACTGGAAACACAGACACACACATTCTGTTTAATGCAAGTTCCCGGGTGTTATATACATTCATATATACAGCCCCCACCGGACAGCCTCCGGGACACACACATACACCTGCTTACAGAAAACTCCTTTCAGTACACACCACACACACACACACACATCGCACACGCACACGGCACAGACACACACAGACACGCACATTATGAAGGCACACCACACATAGGGCCAGCCTTTCACAGAGCCCTCAGAGGTCTGTGATGAAATCTTCTAGAAATGAAATGGAACAAAAGTAGCAGGAACAGAGAGGAAGAAAAGTCCCCACAAAAGAAAAATGCGCCATTTTATTTCACTGGTCACCGTGACGACAGGAGGCCCGGTCTCTGAGGGAAGAGAACAGAGGCTACCTCTTGGTGCCCCCGGGCGGATCTGAACGACACGCAGGCCTGACAGAACCAGCGCCACAGGCCTGCGTGACACATCACAACACCCACAGCAGGACAGAACAAGAGACAGAGAGAGAGAGAGAGAGAGGACAGAGAGAGAGGCGAAGGATGTACAGAGACGAGAGACAAAGAGATACGGAGGAAATGGAGAGAGAAAGCAAAGAAGTAGAGAAATGGACACAGACAGCGTGAGACAAAAGGGAAATATGGGGGGGGGGGGGACAAGACAAAAAGAATAAGAAGAAGGCTATTAAAATAACAGCAGGACAGGCTGATGAAACACTAGAGAGAGGCAGAGTGAGAGAGAGAGAGAGAGAGAGAGAGAGAGAGAGAGGGAGGGAGAGAGAGAGGGAGAGACAAAGAGAGTCAGAGAGAGGGAAAGAGAGAGAGGGGAGACAGAGGGAGAGAGGGAGGGGGAGAGGGAGAGAAAGAGGGAGAGGGAGGGAGACAGAGGGAGAGAGAGAGAGAGGGAGACAGAGAGAGAGACAGAGAGAGGCAGACAGAGGGAAAGAGAGAGAGGGAGAGAGGGAAACAGAGGGAGAGAGAGAGAGGGAAAGATGGAGAGAAAGAGGGAGGGAGACAGAGGGAGAGATAGAGGGAGAGAGAGAGGGAGAGGGGGGGTGAGCAGATGAGTGATTGAGTACCTGAGGAATCCAGGCCATGTAGCAGGAAGGCACGGCAGACACACTGGGAGAGTCGTGCTGGTTCTCAGACAGACGGTTTCCGTCAAAGCTACAGCCCTCCAGCTTCAGTCCCCCAACCTGGAGCACACACACACACACACACACACACACAGACATAACACACAGAGACAGACACGCACACATTATTAGATATGCGAAAATGCCACAGTCTGGTGGTAAATGTCAAGTTTTACACTAATGAGCCACCTGTTGTGATTGGGGTCACCTGTACAAGCGCCATGGCAACAGCGAAGACAGACACTATAAGCACAATCAGGGCAACATACACACACACACACACACAGCAGCCTCAATGAACCATCCCCTCGGAGGCCAAGGCGGCTATAGATTTCATTTCCGCACAATTTCATCTCCATTGGCAAACTGTGCCAGACATACAAAGAAAGAGAGAGAGAGAGAGAGAGAAAGAGAGAGAGAGAGAGAGAGAGTGAGTTGAGAGTGTTTTGTTCGGGTGAAGAGTCAGAGATGACCTAAAGTAAACACAGGAGCAGGAGAGGAGGACTCAGACAGGAGAGGAGAAGGAGCAAAGGAGACGAGAAGACGGAAGGCAAGGCAAGGAAAGGCAAGTGTATTTATATAGCACAAATCATACACCGCTTTGGTAATTCAAAGTGCTTTACAAATGAGCACATAAAAGAACATAGAAAAATAAAAGATTTAAGAACATATAAATAAATAGATGAATAAATTACATAAAAGTAGAGTGAATTTGTTAACAGAAATCATCTGGGAACAGTTGGGTTTTAAGTCTAGAACATTTACAAGTACAGCCTCCTAATCGACCGATTTAACCTTTCTGTTTCCATTATGTTGCAAGGAACTACAGACCTGCAAGTGACGTAGTCCAATATTTTGCTCTATGATCACAAACGTCAAATCCAAGTGCAACAAAATAATGATGTATTTCTTCAGCGGCAACACCAACATTATTTTCTGGATAACGTTAGAATTACCTCAATGTTGAGTCAACATTTGAATTTTGCTATAAAGTCGCTAACACTCGATTAAATGGCTTCATGGCAGCGCTAATTACTTCATAAAAGAAATATATCAGCACCACTGTGATTAATTCAAGCCTTTATTTCAGCTGCTGTTTTACTTGTGTTCATTAAGTGACTGTAACCTGAACAACTTAACTACCGTAATTTTCCGGACTATTAAGCGCACCTGAATATAAGCATCACCCACTGAATTTTTCAAAAATAATTATTTTTAACATACATAAGCCGCACATGTCTATAAGCTGCAGGTGCCTACCGGTACATTGAAACAAATTAACTTTACACAGCCTAAAATGAATATCAAAAGTAATACAATAGTGATCATACCTGCCAACATTTGAGTAGCAAAATCCGGGAGATTTCGGCGGGGGTGTTGTGCATATAAGTGTTTATAGACAACGTATTTATTACATATTATGTAGTCTTCAGTTTATAAATAAATACACAATAACTGTATTTATTAACAAAAAAATATGTTTGTATTCATTATTATGTATGTGCAATGAACATAGTGACAATAATGTTGAACAATAGATCAACATTATTATTAGACCAACTAACTATTGCAATAACTTATGATCAATTCATGACATTTTCTAATATAACAAAACAATTCAAGAATAAATAATTAAATTAAAGTAAATTAAATAATTCATAAAAAAACATCACATAAACAGTTAATGTAACTTGCACAGGTCTTAAAACTACTGTTTTGTAGTGTTGTATATGTAGGTGGTTGACTTGGCTGTCCTAAGTGTCTTTTTAGATGGGGTGTACTTTGAAGCAGGCTTACTAAAGTTAATTTTGCAAGATAAAAGAGCGCACAAAGTGCTGTTATTCAAACTAGTTTTATTTTCTGTAACACTTTTTTTTACCATACTGAAAGTCCTCTCTGAGGAGGCATTACTATGTGGAATGCAAAGCAATGCCTTCATCAGCCTAGCCAGCTGACTGAAGCGCTCATCTTTCCCTACAAAGCCCCAGAGTCTGTCCACTCTCTGTTCCTGAGGTAACTCCTTGCTGTCTGCAACCTGGTAGTCAGTCAGTTCCTCTCTCAGCTTATCAGTATCAAGTCTCAGTTGTCACTACTCAGTATGAACAAATTTGCAAACCTCGTATTAGTAGGGTTACTTAAAAAATGCTGAATGTACTTAATTCTTATAAAAATCTTTGCTCAGTTAGGTGACTTAAAAGCAATAGCCTGCGCAGAAAGATCAACTGCGCAATAGAATGTAGGTTTGCCAGATTGACAAATTGGTTGAAAATGGTGTATTTATTGTGTACACACTATTTGCGTAGGAATACGTTGATCCGATCCCCATTCAAAGTGAATGATAGGTGGCTCACTTGCAAATCCTCTCAGACGTATTTTTCAGTTACAATAATGGGGTTTTTACATTGTACAGTGTCTATTTCTCGGTAACTTTCTAAAAATATAAGCAAAAGAAAGTCAAACAAACAACTTTTAGGTACAAATACGACCATCTACGGAGTTTGGTCCGCCATCTTTTTTTTGTTTAGCTTTGCGCTCTTGAGACGTGACCATATACATGATCTGATTGGCTAGAGCCGTGTTGTCGTCTTTGCATTAAAGGCAATTTGATTGGCTGACGCTTGCGTTGCCTCTCATGATTGCGTTTCATACATGATCTGGCAACTCTAGAACATTGACATTTTGATTTGATTATTAATAAAATGCATTTGTACCTCGTAAAATACGGGAGATTACCGGGAGAAATGACAAAACGGGAGGGCGGCGGGAGATGGATCAGAAAACGGGAGAAACCCGGGAAAAACGAGAGAGTTTGGCAGCTCAGATAGTGATGCATATTATTAGTTTTGCCAGTTACGATAAGTGCACTGTTGCTTTAAGAGAGCACAGTTGGAAGAGTCAATCAGAAGCTAGAACGTTAGATTGAAGACAGATAGATAGAAGAAAGACGCTAGTTTGAAACCAGTGAACTAAAGAACTTGAAAAGACTGGATTTGTATTGTAGTACACTTTTATTTTCTAAAGTGTTTTGAGTTGTGTTCTGTCTACGCCGGTAGACTGTGGTTATTTTGACATTAGTTAAGTCATTGAGAGATACTGAGAAATCGCGTGGAGCTAAGCATCCATGCGGCTGCATCCATGCTAGCATCCTAGCTCCACAAAGCCACCGTAAACACAAAGCCACCGTATACAGTCACAGGTTTCATAATCCATAAATTAGCCGCGTCATTGTTTAAGCCGCGAGGTTCAAAGCATGGGAAAAAAGTAGCGGCTTATAGTCCGGAAATTACGGTATGCAAATTTTACATTATTTTGCAGTATGCCCTATGTAACCCCTGGTAAAACCTACATGGCCACACAGAAGTACCTATCCTGGAACAGGTACTTATTTCACCCCCGAAAATGGCCCTGCAAGAGATCCTACAGTGGAAAACTGCCTAAAGGTGCCAGCCCCCCTAAAATGGCCCACAAGTTCCTGCAGTGGAAAAGCACCTATAGCAGCCAAAGGCTGTTTCACCCTGTTTACTGTAGTTCTGACAGTAGGTATTGCCAACAGATTTCTCTCCAGTGAGGTCTAGCAGGTGTGTACTGATGAAACATATGTACGGGGTAATTTGGTCCTGTCCCATTTAGTGACTTATAAACAAGCAGCAGTGCTTTAAAGTCAATTATGGGACTTAATGGAAGCCAGTACAGCCTCCTAATTGGCCATTTCAACCTTTCTGTTTCCATTATGTTGCAGGAACTACTGACCTGCAAGTGACTTAGTCCAATATTTATATACTCCTCCAGCTGTAGCACCAACATTAGACTAGAGATTTTCTAGATAACGTTAGGATTAGCTCAAGGTTGAGTCGACAGTTGAATCGTAGTGAAAAAGCAGCAGCGCTTTAAAGTCAATTCTGTGACTTAATGGAAGCCGGTGTAAGAACTTAAGTACTGGAGTAAGGTAGTCAGCTCTTTTTGTTTTCTTAAGAGCTCTAACAGCTGCATTTTGTACAAGCTGAAGCTTTTTGATGATGATTTTAGAAAAGCAAGTGAAAAGACCACTGCAGTAGTCCACCCTGCAGGAGATAAAGGCATGAATGAGTTTTTCAAAATCATGTTTTGACATAAGGCCTCTAAGTTCGGCCACGTTTTTGAGATGGTTATTTAGTTATTGGTTTCACATAGTTGTTAAAGCTGAGATTGCAATCAATTACCACCCAGGTTTTCAACAGTGTCCTTCACTTCAAGTCCTTTTGTGTCCAGATGAGTAGCAAGTCTCTCCTCTTTTTTCCCAAAGAAAATGCTTTCAGTTTTGTCCTAACTCAACTGAAGGAAATTTTGAGATAATGTGTATATATCTGCACTGTTGACTAGTGTTTTTAACCGTTTACTGTTTTACTGTTTTTACATTGTCATTCATTTCAACTTCAATTCTATCAAGTTGAGTTCCCCTTTTTGTTGCTGGTGCTTCCAAATGTCCAAAAGTAAAGGAGAGAAAAGAAAGGGGAAAAAGAGAGGGGAAGAGACGGATGAAAGTGTAGGAGAGAGAAGAGAGAAAAGAGAAAAGGACAGTATAGGCTGTCAAGGAGAGGGAAGACATGAAGAAGAAAAAATGAGTAGAAGTTAAAGAGACCAGTATCTGCCCTACCAAGCCAAAGGAGAGACAGACAGAGAGAAGGAGAGTTAGAGCGATAGAGAAAGAGACAGATGTAGAGAAGGAGAGTTAGAGCGATAGAGAAAAAGACAGACAGAGAGAAGGAGAGTTAGAGCGATAGAGAAAGAGACAGATGTAGAAGGCCAGTGGAGAAAGAGGGCGCATGTGGGTAAACACATTAGCACAGAGACATGCGCACATAGGGCTCCCCTCTCTGCAAATTCAATTACCCATCAGCCCCCAGGTGTGGCCCTGCTGATTACGGGCTGGAAACAATGTGTCTGCACGCCATCGCCTCATCGTGGAAAACTCTCACAATATCCCGCCAACTCCCGTCCAACTCCCGCCTGCCGGAGCGCAAACACAGGGCTTTTTTCCACCTTGCAGGAGCCAGCAGATGTCTGATAAGACACGCGCACCGCTCTCGTGTTAAACGCGGAGCCATATTATCCCATACTCCAGTTTTCCTGGAGAGATGGAGTGTTCCTAGCCAGAGGCGTTATGGAAAAGGGATTTGTCACCCTGGAAAGAGCAGGGCCCGGCCAGAGAAAGGCACTGTCATTCTCTGCAGCCTTCACCCCCCACTCCACTTGCCCTCCACACTGCCCCCTGCCCCACCTATCTCTTTCCCTCTCTAACCTCTCTCTTTGTTTCTTTCACGCTGTCCTTGGGGAGGTAGAGAGAGAGAGAGAGAGAGAGAGAGAGAGAGAGACAGACAGAGAGAGAGAGAGAGAGAGAGAGAGAGAGAGAGAGAGAGAGAGATAGAAGAGAGAGAGAGAGAGAGAGTGTGTGAGACTGACTGACCGATGGAATTTTATGTGCATCTCTGTTCGGAGAGTTGGGCTAGAAACAGACAGCTCTGCCTGTGGCTGGATTTCTGTGAAGGCTACATTCATCTGGCACTGAGATATTAATACAGCCTTGTCTCTACTGTTGCCTGGAGTTGAAATTCAGATTTAGTACAATATTTTGAGTTGCCAAAACGTTACTAAAGTCCAACAAAGAACTTAACTGCTTTTAAGAATTCCCACAACCACCACACAGAGCTCCTGTAGGATAATTGGCAAATGCTGCCCCCACTGCTACTATACACAAGCTGCACTGAGAAAAGCATCACTTTACATCCCAGGCATCTGCTGAGAAACTAAATCAAAAATGTACCCTCTGCCTCTCTATCTCAGCTCCGCTCTTCCACCCACTCTCAGTTTCGGTCTCTCTCTCTCTCTCTCTCTCTCTCTCTCTTTATCTCTCTCTCTCTCTCTCTCTGTGTTATCTGTCTGTCTCCTTCCCGGTCATGGGTATGCAACCAGCAGAAACTGTGTTGTTCCAGCCACTGCAACGGAAGTGTAGCAGGGGATTTGCTACGGTAGCTGGTCATGTACATACCCAGACATGCTATGTTAGTATTCTGTTTGAATACACACACACACACACACACACACACACACACACACACACACACACACACACACACACACACACACAGACGCAGTCAGCCAGCTGTAATAGGCATGCCCTGCCCTGCCCTTAAGTTCTCAGAGTGACTCAGGTCTTTTCTGGCCAGTGCAGACATCCATCACATGTGGGTTAAGGAGGGCAGGACAATGGCCCAGGAGGGGTGACGCCTTACGAAAAGGGCAATCCAGCAGCCTTGCACTTGACCAATGACTTCCTGCCCTGCCCCGGAGATGCTGGCCAGGCTGCAGAGGGACGGAGCTGGAGTCGGGCGTCTGGACTCTGTCCCACCAGCCCACTGGGGAAACCCCCTGAGACAAGACGCCAGGCTCTCTACTATTGCTGGAGTTTCCCAAAGCCTACGTCCCTACAGCAGATGGATCTACACACACACACACACACACACACACACACACACACACACACACACACACACACACACACACACACACACACACACACACACACACACACACACACACACACACACCCTCTTCCTCTCTCACAAAGTCATTTCGTCACACGCTATGTTTGTTTCTAGTTAGTTTCCTCTGATTGAAATGTCAGCATTAGGTCATGCACCGGTCATTCCACTGGCGCTGGTAATGGCCGGACCCTAATGGGCACCGCTCTGAGCGGGGAGGAGGAGGGGGGGAGGGACGCAGCCAGCATACCTTCACTTGGAGAGTCCCCTCTGGTATTGTGCTCTTCCAGGACGCCACGAACTTCAGGCTGTCCATCGAGCAGCCCATGGATCTGAAGGACATGATGTTCAAATTTAGCACACATGCACACAAACACACATATGTATCTCACATTCCTTTGGCCACTCATTAGTTAAACTTCTACAGTCACAGAGCACCAACACACTCACACGCACACACACACGCACACACACAAAGAGTACCTGGCAGTTTCCTGTCTGAGAGCATTGAGGAAGGTGTCTGGGTGGAAGAGTTCAGACAGGTCCAGAGTGTCCGTCAGCAAGCTCTGCTTCTCCGCCTTTTCAACCCAACTCTGCCAGAGCAACACACACACACACACACACACACACACACACACACACACACACACACACACACACACAGGAATGAGGACATGTACAGCAAGAGGGAGAGAATATGTGCACATGCGAGTGTGGCACTATGAATGTGTGTAAAACGTATGGATGCGTGGCGTGGGTGTTTATGGTTTATGTATTGCTCCATAACATATTCAGCGAGCACCAGGCCAGTGCCATTAATATGAGATGTGTGGTCCCAACTGACTGCAGTCTGTCTGTCTCCCAAAAACAGAATACGAGAAAGAAGACGAGCCACAGAATTACAGGCTGAACTGGGCCACTGTGCTTACATCTGATATTCGCTGGGTGCTGTGCCACACACTGGCAGCCATTTGATCATTGGCTGCCAGGCACACACACACACACACACACACACACACACACACACACACACACCATAAGATTGGGTGGGTGGGGGGGGGGGGGGGGGGGGGGGCATATGGAGCATTTTGTTCTTGTGTTATTCAGCAATTTTCAATTGTGCACATACACATACACACACATAGCCAGACACAACCAACCAAACACACACACACACACACACACACACACACACACACACACACACACACACACACACACACACAGAGAGCTCAACCCTTCCCTTCCGGCCCCACTTGCTGGGGATCTGGTGGGTAGTCTGTGTGCTGGAATGCACTGTTTATGAATGTAATTGGCTGAGAAGATAAAGCAAAAATAACACATTTTGCCGGAGGATGGATTTAAGAGCATTATCCATTTTTGGGCAAAGTGGTC
>NC_045160.1:3793263-3800763 GCF_900700415.2 Clupea harengus
CTCTCCACTGAGAGGAGAAGAGAGAGAGAAAAAGAGAAAAAAGAGAGTGGGTGAGGAGGAGAGGGGGGGGGGAGAGAGAGAAAACGAAAAGACAAGCAGGACTATGGATGAAAAAGGGAGAGCGATGGCGAGATGAGGAGAAAAGGGAGAGGCTGGATAAGAGGAGATAAAGCAAGCAGGAAAGGGAATGAAGGAAAGAGAGAGCGAGAGAGAGAGAGCGAGAGAGCGAGAGAGAGAGAGAGAGGGAGAGGGAGGAGAGGAGCGGGAGGGTGCAGCGGATGTACCAGAGACACGCTCCCGTAGTCATGTTTTTATAATGTCTGCAGCAGCCCTCCGCATATACCACCCCCCACCCTCCAACCAGCAGTAACGCACCCTGCATACCCAGCTCCACTGGTACTGCTCCAGCCGTTCGAGAGAGGGGAGGAGGGCGCACAGGCCCACAGACAAAAGGAGGAGAGAGAGAGAGTGAGTGAGTGAGTGAGTGAGTGAGAGATGAAATGGAGAGGCAGACAAAAGCAATGACGGAGGGGTGGTATGCACCAAACCAGGGGGCAAGGACAGATTATAGGAAAGAAAGAAAATACACATACACACACACACACACACACACACACACACACACACACACACACACACACACACACACACACAGAGGTGAAAGATATGAGAGACAAATGAGAAGGTGAAGTGTGTGAGACAGAATAAAAGATTGGGAGATTGAGGGAGAGACGGATTGAGAAAGGGAGCAAGAGAGAGAGAGAGAGAGAGAGAGAGAATGAGAATACGAAGGAGAGTATATCTCTCTTGCGAGTCTATTCAGAAGGTATTCGATGAAAACCCCTGTGGGCAATGTTGCTGTCTATTCATCTGAATCCACTCAACGTGGAACCAAAGATATCCCTCCTTCTTTTCTTTTCTTTTCTCATTCGTTCCATTCCTCTCATCCCTCATCCTCTGAGCGCTCCTAGATGAGACTCCAGACACCATGCGGTGCCTGTTAATATGCTGCCCAGGACACACATTAATCATGCAAACACAAACACACACACACACACACACACACGCACACACACACACACACACACACACAGATGTGGGTGTGCACACACACATGCACATTCACATTTACATTTACCCGCAAGCATTCACACACACTCACACACACACAAACACGCATACGCACAAACAAACCAGCATGCATATATACACATACACACACACAAACCAAGGCTGCAGTGTCTCACATCCATTCATATAACGCCCATATACATTCAGCTCACACACACACACACACACACACACACACACACACACACACACACACACACACACACACACACACACACACACACTTGAGCTTTTGCTTATGGGCATTTTCTCCTTGTTGAATGATTTGTTGGTTGTTTACTTATTGTTCCATGCCCCTCCTGAATGCCTGGGCACTCCAGATGCTTGGGTTTGTCACTAGGGCTTATCTGCGGCTGAGCTAGACATATAGGCCATCAGAGTGCGATATGAGCTAGGAGAGACAGCCATTACCACTACAAATAAAAACACGGATACTGCAAGTGCTAAGCTAATCCTTCTCTCTCTCTCTCTCTCTCTCTCTCTCTCACCCTTCAGAACACCAGGGCTCTTTTAGCCAACAACTACCTTGAACCGACCAGTTACAGACCTAATGTCTGCCCATAAATAGCCAGACATGGACATTGTACAGCCACAGGCTCTACACCAAAGTCCTTATAGGCAAGTCTTGCCACTCGGCAGCCATCTTGGCAACGCCTCCGGGCTGCTATTGCAGGCAAACAAGACCAGGCTCCTATCTAAATGAATGGGGGGAGATTCATCACTGCACACAGAATGGTCAGATAGACCTTAAAAGTACCCAGCTGGAATCGCTGTTTAAATCTGAGATAAACAGCATAAAGAATGTTTCAGTAGTCACTAAAATACTGCTAAAAAAAAAGACTATTTTCGGGTTGGTTGGCTTACTGCACATGCGGCAACTTTTGAAGCGCGGCTATCGATGCAGTAACAGTGGAAATAAACAACGTTTAGGTGAAGCGAAACGTCAGTTATGCCTTTTCCGACCATCTGATTGGCTCTTTATAATACAGTGCGCAGGGCTTCCAGTTAGAGGCGTTACAGACTCGCCTATTCACCCCCCCCCCTCAGTGCTTTATCTCCTCCCTCGTCTCTGGCTCTAAACTCTTCAGTAGTGGTGTGTGTGTGTGTGTGTGTGTGTGTGTGTGTGTGTGTGTGTGTGTGTGTGTGTGTGTGTGTGAGAGAGAGAGTCCAGCTGACCAGCAGACTCCCCCCTCAGTGCTTAACTCCTCCCTCGTCTCTGGCTCTAAACTCTTCAGTAGGTGTCCAAATCTCCTCCCTCGTCTGTGGCTAAACTCTTCAGTAAGTGTCCATATCTCCTCCCTCGTCTGTGGCTAAACTCTTCAGTAGGTGTCCAAATCTCCTCCCTCGTCTCTGCCTAAACTCTTCAGTAAGTGTCCATATCTCCTCCCTCGTCTGTGGCTAACTCTTCAGTAGGTGTCCTATCTCCTCCCTCGTCTGTGGCTAAACTCTTCAGTAGGTGTCCATATCTCCTCCCTCGTCTGTGGCTAAACTCTTCAGTAGGTGTCCATATCTCCTCCCTCGTCTGTGGCTAAACTCTTCAGTAGGTGTCCAGCTGGCCAGCAGACGCCCCCCTTCTCTTCTCCGGATCGGTGTTGGTTCTGTTCGTGTCCCCCCTCCTGAGGATATGTCCATGAATCCGGTGCATGGCTCCACTCGTCCCGCTGGGTTCATCCCATTTAACGCTCCTAAATGGAGTTGCCCAGCTAAACCCAGCGGCCCGACACGAGAGGGAAATGCAGGAGAGGAGAGAGGAGGAGGAGGGAAAGAAGGAGAGGAGCAGGTGAGGAGGAGGAGGAGGAGGAGGAGGATCAATGCCCCCAAAGGCCCCTGAGGAGTCGGGAGAAGTACCTCAGATTCTGTCCATCCTGAAAATGACTCTCCTTTTGCTCCTCTCTTTCACAGTCCTCCCATCATCTCACTTCTCTCTGTATTCCTCGCTGCACTGCTCATCTTACTTTTCTCTTCCTTTTTTCATTTTTGGGTCCATGCATCCCATTTCCCCACTCCTTCACTCCCTCCCTCCCTCCATCCCTCCATCCCTCCATCCCTCGCCCAGCAGGAGATGAGAACAGTAAACTCCACAGACAGTACAACAGGCAGCTCTAATGAAAGCAGCTCTGCCTGGGTGTGTATATCTCTGTGAGTGAGTGCTTCTGTGTGTGTGTGTGTGTGTGTGTGTGTGTGTGTGTGTGTTAGAGAGAGAATCTGTGCTTCTACTCTATTAATTCCTCCTCTCTTTGACACCTACTGCAGAGGAGGGATGCTATTCAGTGTGTTCAGTTTTAACCCCTAATATGTAAATGCTGCACTGAGCAACACAAGCAAGCGGGTTTGGGTTTTCACATTCGACTTTAAGAGGCTTGTTTTGGGTTTGGGTTTTGCCGCACACGTGCTGGTGGGAAAGCCGACGGCCCAAAAATTAGGCGGTGTTCCTTGTAGCAGCAACCTTTCATGAACTAAGGAATACACAGACATGTGCTCATCCATATAAAGAGTGCTTTCTCTCACTACCAACATTAGACACTTACACACACACACACACACACACACACACACACACACACACACACACACACACACACACACACACTTGAGATAGACACAGTCACACAGGCACAACCTCCCAGTCTCCCTGCCAGTCTGTCTGTCTATATGTGGAAGAGATGGAGTGAGTGTGTTTTTGAGAGACAGAAAGACACACACACACACACACATTTGCTCCCCTTCTTTCACACTCACAAGCCTGGGCCTTTCATTTTGAGCTGCTCCACAAAGCCTGACAGGCTGGGCCGGGCAGAGAGGAGCACTGATGACACACACACACACACACACACACACACACACACACACACACACACACACACACACACACACACACAGAGGAGCACTGATGACACACACAGCCCAGCTCAGGCCCTAATCTAACACACTGCACACTCCTCCACTAATCCCCCAGAAAGAGAGGGAGAGAGAGGGACAGAGGGAGCGAGAGGAAAGAAAGAAAGTGAGGGTGCAGGAGATAGAGGGCTAGAGAAAGAGAAATAGAGAAAGAGAAAAGGGGGTGGGGAAGGTGTACCAAGTGAAGATGAACAAGAGACAGAGAGAAAGAGGGTGCTAATGAGAGAGAGAGAGCGAGAGAGAAAAGGGAAGAGAGGATGTTTGCAAGCAGGAGAGGAAGCCCGGAGATGGAGAGAGCACAAAAAAAGATCACTAGAGAAAAGGGGGCAATGCGCGGAAGAAAAAAAAGAGAGAAAGAGAGGAGGACAGACAGAGGGAGGGAGCAGGGGAGCGAGAGAAAGAGAAAGAGGGATGATCATGGTAATTAAAGAGGGGTAAACAGTGCAGGGCGGGCACCGCAGGCTTGTGAAGCGATTAAAGGGAGATCTGTCTGGATTTAGGGACGGCCAAAGGAGAGAGACACCACTCACCCCCAACGCCCCAATCCCATCATGAGCTAGAGCCAGGATCCAGTGAGACCAGGAGGCTAGTCTCTCACTCTGTCATACGCGCACACACACACAGACACACACACTCACTCACACACACACACACACACACACACACACACACACACACACACACACACACACACACACACACACACACACACACTCACACACACCTGTCTCTCTTTCTCTCTCACTCACTCACTCACACACACACTCACACATACACCTGTCTCTCTTTCTCTCTCTCTCTCTCACTCACTCACACACTCTCATACACTCTCACACACTCTCACACACTCTCACACACTCACACACACTCACACACACACACTCACACACACTCACACACACTCACTCACTCACACTCACTCACACACACACACACTCACTCTCTCACACACACACTCCAGCTGCTTATCGGAGGGGCTGTGTCACATGGCAGACATTTACATTTTGATTTAGTTACTTAGCCAACACTTTCATCCAAAGTGACTTTCAGTAGAGTGGGGGCATGTAGTAAAAGGGGCAGGCTTTTGACAGTGAGGCTACACTCTAGGACTGTGTGTGTGTGTGTGTGTGTGTGTGTGTGTGTGTGTGCTTACAGGACATACATACGAGTGGACTTCCAGTATAGCTAAGATACATACACGCCATGGTTCCGTGAATGTGTGTGATTTAAAGTGTGTGTATATATACTGTAAGTTAACATGCCATACACTGAAGCCATACATTCCAAATCTTTTTCGAACAGGTGATCTGAATGCAATCTTTGCACACCAGTGTGTGTGTGTGTGTATGTGTGTGTGTGTGTGTGTGTGTGTGTGTGTGTGTTTGGGCATTAGGAATACAATACTTGTGTATATGGGCATATAGGCTCCACTGTGTAAAATCCAGTAATGCAGTGTGACAAAGGATAAGGGTGGCGTACACAAGAAGACAGAAGAGCTGGGATAGACTGAGAGAGAGAAAGAGAAAGAGAGATCAAGAGCGAGAGAAGGAAAGAAGGAGGGGGGGGGGGGGGGGGGGGGGGGGGAGAGCATGGGGAAGCTAGAATAATGACGAAATATATGCAGCTGGAAGATTCGAAAATGTCTTAGTGTGTTTGTCTATGAAAATATAAACAGCCCATTTCAAAATCCCAACTTTAAAGTCCCAAACACAATCCACTGAGAGAAAGAGAGGGTGTGAGAGAGAGAGAGAGAGACAGAGAGAGAGAGAGGGTGAGAGAGAGAGGGTAGAGAGAGACAGAGAGAGAGAGAGAGAGGGTGAGAGAGGGATAGAGAGAGAGAGAGAGAGAGAGAGAGAGGAGAGAGAGAGAGGGTGAGAGAGGGAGAGGAAGAGGGTGTGTGAGAGAGTGAGAGAGAGAGAGAGAGAGAGAGAGGGTGAGATAGAGCGGGTGAGAGAGGTGGAGAGTGTCATGGATAGCGTCCCCTGCCCAGTCTCCCTTGCAGCCAGCCCAGATCAGAGAGGCCAGGCCGGGATGGGAAACAGGAAATGGCGGCCGGTGGCGTTTTGATTAAAATAAGAGGATTAAATTAATCAAAAGGCGCTATCAAAAAGCCCCCAGTTAAACACAGCCAATCTGCTCTGATGCCTATCACTCTTTTACAGAGTTTAATTAAGAACTGTAACTGGCAAAGCAAGCAGGGGCACACCCCGAGTGATGACTAAATGAGAAAGTAGTAGAGAAGGAGGGGGTTAGGGAGAGTGTTTGAAACCTTACCAAAGGTCTGTTTTAAGCTGCTAAACCACAACACACACACTCAAAGCTGTATGGCGAAAGTTGAGTGTGTGTGTGCGTGTGTGTGTGTGCGTGTGTGTGTGTGTGTTTATCTAAGAGAGGTTGTGAGCTACACTCAGAGGAACACACAGACTCAAACTTGCTTTTGGAAACAACTGAAAAATTGATTGAGAAACATAGACACATACAGTAACTTCTCACACACACACACACACACACACACACACACCTCCTGATTGAGGAGCGCGGTGGCCAGTTTGTGGACGTCGGCGGTGAGCAGGGAGGTGCCGCGGATGACCTTGCTGAGGGCGGCGAGAGACTGGTGGATGCCCTGGACCAGGCGGATGGCGTTGAACTGCTCCAGGACGATGAAGGAGAGGATGGGGGAGCCCTGACCCTCAGTGGGGGGGGACACCTTCTGGTGGATCAGAGACGAGCCCTGGGGGGGGAGACAGGAGGAGCATGGGTGAGACACACAGAGAGAGAGAGAGAGAGAGAGAGAGAGAGAGAGAGAGGGAGGGAGAGAGAGAGAGAGAGAGTTCACTTTTATTTGGTACATTTGTCAATAACTCCAATTTAGCACTAGGCTTGGGCGGTATCTATTTTTTCATCCCTTCATACTTTCCTGACATTCACCGGGGTACGCGTTATACGTATGACGGTATTTGCGAAAAAAAAAAAAAAAAAGTAAAATCCGAGCTGCTGGTGATAGAAGTCACTGTAGCATGTATGGCATCGTCTAGCCTACAATGCAATGTGACTAATATGCAATTAGCCTACTTAGACAAGCCTTGCTGGGTTTAAATGCTTATGGCCCATGAATAGATGGGAAATAAGTGCCCTTCTTCCATCGATTCAGCAGACCTTGCTGGAGGTATGATGACACTGCTGTGGAAGATCCCGAAAGTCAGTGGGCTGAACGGAGATGATGTGTGGGTGGTGGTGCAAGACTGGCATTTGAATAAAATCATCTGGCTAATAAACTGCTTTTGTAGTTGGAAGAAGTCCTCTCAAGATAAAGTTCTATGCGGCAATATTCTCATGATTCCATATCTAGTCATATGTAATTGATTAGCTAGAAGACCTATAGAGCAGAAATGAGCTGATGTGAGCGAAACTACATTAGCCATCATGCACTGTAAACTACGGAATCGTCCAAGAATAAACAGGGTCACAAGT
>NC_045160.1:3805763-3808263 GCF_900700415.2 Clupea harengus
TTTATAAAGATCTTATCAAACGGCATATAAGACAGAAAGATGATTAACTAGTGCATTCACTATGCCTTTTTTTTTAAAGAAAGTTGTTTTACAGGGCTCCACACTAACCTTTTACATTGGTTGCATTTTTTTGTTTAGGTGTACCCAAAAATGTTCCTGTGCCTTTTTGCGCTACAATAGTACATTTTAAGGCAATAATACATTTTCTGTCAGTTCCGATACACTTGGTATGTTTTATGGTTATGATGGTTATGATGAAGGAGTATCTTTCTAAATAATGAACTATACTTTTTCTTTTTTTTTTTTTACATCTTTATTGACTATGGGCTTATCATTAATGAACATGTGAGTAATGCATGAATAAAGCATTTACAACCTTTATTTAAGTGTCTTATACCCGACTTGAAAGTAATCTACTAACGTTATCTAGAGCTTGTGAATATGTAATTAACCGTTTGGTCATACGTTATTGATGTGTTTATTAACACACGTTTATTACAACGCGCTACCCAAAGTGGTGTTCTCCTGTGGTGATGATTTCATCGAGTCGTGCACACAGAACAGACCGGCTGCCCGGCTGCAGGTCCACTCAGCAGGCAGACGAGTGTGTGCACACGCAGGATGTGACGAAACGTGGTTCCCTGCTGAACGCTTCACCTCGCAGTTTTAATATGGTTTAAATCCTTTACTTGCAATGGAAACACAAGTGAGATGCAAGGACCATTTAAAAAGTAGGCTAACGTTATCGCTAAAGAATGTATTATTTAAAGCCCCAATGAATAGCGATAGCGAAAATTCAACTAATTTACAGTGCCGACTTCATTTGGAATCATTTTAACATGCTCCATATAAGGCTGTTACACTCAATGAAGCATTGCAGGTTTTGTTCAGGAACACTTGTGCACTCTAGAAGAGGTCTTAAGCGCAGCTAGTTCACAACCACATTCTTTTAAGTGGCATCCATGTTGCCGAGATGCACATAGGCCTCTCCTACACTGTGACAGATTCTTCTTCTGGTCTGCAGTAAGCAGATATGGTGACCCATGGCTCCTCCACTGCCACATGTATGCTGAGTGTTACAGTCCAGCAGCATTGTGTTCTGCCATGACAGTGAGCGTGATTGGACGCTGCACAACAAACACCTGTACATACGCTAAATAAGGACATCTGGTCAGTGGGGATTGCATGTTATTTTTCAGCAGTCAAACAAACACATGCGCATGTCTCTATATGACATAGACGCTGCTCTCACCTGGTTGAGCTTCTTCCACAGGTTGAGGATGGGCGAGAGGCCAGTGGACCAGAGCTCCCGGTCAAACTTGGAGCCGGCGGCCACAGACCTGCTCAGGATCCTCAGCTGTGAGATCACCTGTGGGGTGGGGGGGGGATACAGAGTGGACACTCAATCATTTGTGGCTCATTGCAACAATAAATATGACTGTCACAGCAATGCCAGGAGAACAATTCAGAACTTCACACAAGGGAGGTCTTTCATACAAGCGCTCAGTCTTATTCAATGTGCAATGTTATTATGAAAGGGATAACGGCCACGAGGTGTCTTGTTATACGGAATTAATGGACAAGGCAGAGGCAAATAACTTTGACTGGCTGTGCCATCACCTCTGGTTGATCTGCTCATAGCTACTAGTATTTACAAGAAACAAATACATGACAACTGCTCACTTTCAGCTTACAAGAAAGATCCTCAACAGACAGCAACCACAATTACACATGCTATCCTGCTTCTCCCCTCAGGAACTACCGAACACAACATTGAAAAAGTGTGTGCGTGTGTGCGTGTGTGAGTGTGTGTGTGTGTGTGTGTGTGTGTGTGTGTGTGTGTGTGTGTGTGTGTGTGTGTATGATATGCACGTGCGTGTGTGTAGTGTGTGAGACAATTACGTTCTGCTTCTCATATAATTTCCTTTGGGAGCAATTAACATCCATCCGTCAATCCATCCACATAGACGGACATGTGAGGAATTCAACAAAGCATTCAAAACAACTCTTTTCATTAATCTGGTCCAAAGCTGCTGCTATCGTGGCTTTGCCTTTTGAGGCTTGGATCGATTTTTGCTCTCTTGCGTTGCTCTCTTTCATACTTCCCTCTCTCCATCCCTCTCTCCGTACTCTCTCTCTCTCTCTCTCCATCCCTCTCTCCGTACTCTCTCTCTTCCTCGTGCCTGATAAATTGGTTTCATTTGTTTCGGCTGGACCTTGCACTAACATCCGATATATCAGCCGTGCTTTTAGTGTGGGAGAAGAGACGCAGAGAGCGGAGTGGGAGAGACAGAGGGAGGAGAGGGGTGGAGGAGGAGAAAAGGAGGAGGGGAAAGATAAGGCTGAGATCCAGCCTCAGCGAGAGCCTCCATCCTCCCCGCTGAGTCTTTCACACACAGGTGTCCAGCCACGGGCAGCTCAACCTTAAAGCTGTGTCAGAATTGGGTCAGAAAAGTTGGGTCGATAAAGTTATGAGACGTTTTTCCGAAATGACTGACAG
>NC_045160.1:3828263-3835763 GCF_900700415.2 Clupea harengus
ATTAGTATATATGTGTGCATGGTTGTGTGCACACGTGTGACTGTGTATGTGTGTGATGGTGTGTGAGTGCGTGTGTGCGCGCGTGCGTGTGAGTGTGCGTGCGAGTCTGCGTGTGAGTGTGCGTGTGCGTGTGAGTGTGCGTGTGAGTGTGCGTGTGAGTGTGTTTGTGAGAGAGTATGAGAGAGTATGAGTGTGTATGTGTGTGATGGTGTGTGAGTGCGTGTGTGCGCGTGAGTGTGAGTGTGTTTGTGAGAGAGTATGAGAGAGTATGAGTGAGTGTGTGTGAGTGTGTGTGTGTGTGTGAGTGTGTGTGTGTGTGTGTGTGTGTGTGTGTGTGTGTGTGTGTGTGTGTGTGTGTGTGTGTGTGTGTGTGAGTGTGTTTGTGAGAGAGTATGAGAGAGTGTGTGTGTGTGTGTGTGTGCGTGTGTCTGTGTGTGTGTGTGTGTGTGTGTGTGTGTGTGGTGTGCGTGTGTGTAAGTACCTGTGGTATGTAGTTGCGTCTCTCCTGGCAGACGGCGTGGAACCAGGCCAGGCAGAAGAGGGCCTGTGCGCGGGACAGCAGCCCCCCCTTACTGACCTGCTCTGGGCTCCAGGACTCATATGTCCTCAGCAGGTTCTTCTTCAGCCCTGGAGGAGCCTGATAGGACAACACACACAGAGAACAGGGTGAAGTGTGTGTGTGTGTGTGTGTGTGTGTGTGTTTACGGACAAGTGCCCACTTCTGAATCTGAATCTAATCCTTGTACTCATGATTCATCTCTGAGTTTGTGTGTGTGCGTGTTCGTTGTCAATCACACACACACAAACACACTCATATATATACACACAACGTCAGACAACTGCCCATGCATACTCACATTAATATATACCCAAAGGGCATGCACTAGTAAACAAGCATGCACGCACACACACACACACACACACACACACACACACACACACGCACACACACACACACACACACTCTCACACACACACACATCCCATCTCTGTGCCTTGAGGGCCGTTTATGAGTCCCAGTCTGTGTCATTATCCTGTCTTCTCTCTCTGACCGATTCACATCACATCACACCTGTTTGGTACCGGCCCAAACATCACACACACACAACACAAGCTATTTACACGCCCCACATCACTGAGTCAGACTTCCAGCGCCTTGCCATACACTAGCTCACAAATGGAGAGAGTAAAAACAACAGAGGGAAAAAAAACGTGATGCCATTTCATGGTGGCCTATTATTTGTGGGTGGGGGCAAGACAGCGGACACGATCACATATGCAGGACTTCTTCCATCTAAATCACTCCCTGGTGTGCCTACCCCATGATACAGATCATTTTCGTGTGTGTGTGTGTGTGTGTGTGTGTGTGTGTGTGTGTGTGTTATGTGTTGTGTGTGTGTGCCTACCCCATGATACAGATCATTTTCGTGTTTGTGTGTGTGTGTGTGTGTGTGTGTGTTATGTGTTGTGTGTGTGTGCCTACCCCATGATACAGATCATTTTCGTGTGTGTGTTTGGGGATGCGTGGAAATTGCTTGCGAGAGCTTCACACAGAGGAGCGCAGAAGAGAACCGAAGAGATGGTTCCAGCCATCCGAGGCAGCTGGAGAAGACAATTCCCATGAGCCACCACAGGGAAGTGAGCACACTATATGTTTTGGCTTGTGGGAGGGCACTCACCATGACGACCGTGTTCAGAGCTAAACTGTGGAGCAAAAATGATGAGTTTGTGCAGAAGTACAAAGTGTTGAAATCCGCACAGAGGAGCACATGAAAGAAGTGCTGCTCAATGATGGGGGAGGAGGGACGAGAGCCTTCTGTGTACAAATGCAAATGGAAATGTTAACAAAAGGAATGTTTTCCGAACCTTCTGTGATTTCAATAAGATGCACTTGTATTGGGCACACTTCAGTCCACCACGTCTTTTAAGAAGAAGAAAAAGAAAAAAAAAAGTAACCGGTTTCTTTCAAGCCCGGAGCCTAAGTACACAGCCTTCAGGAAATTGAGAATTATGAAGCTGAATCACACCGAACTGAGAACGAACGGAAAGAATAAGTGTCATTCTGAATCATAGGCGGCATGTGGAGATCGACTGAGACGCTGAGAAAGAGAGACAGCAATGAACGGTGAGAGAAACAGGAAGAGAGAGGAAAAGAAAGAAAAAGAGAAAGAAAGAAAGAAAGAAAGAAAGAGGTTATGATAATGATCGCCTGTGTTGACGCAGGCAGCGTTGACGGTGTTGTATTGTTTGTATTGTTTTTGTTTACGCAGGTTTCAGGAACACAGCGCTCCTTTGTCTCAGGTACAGAGTCATGATATTAAAATGAGTCAAGCCGGACCACACACACACACACACACACACACACACACACACACTGCCCACTCACTTAACATGCAAATATAACCCACGCCCTCCTCATCATCTTTCAAGCCTAAAGATGCAAAAACAGTGACGCACACACAGATGAGAAGGAGGGAGGATGTTAAGTAATCTGCTCCAGGTGGTATTTCTTTGCATATGTATTTGTCTGTCGTCACCAGCGAGTTTATGCCTCCTCAGATTAAGTGGATGTGGGCCCTTTTCTTATATTTGTGTATGCCTGTGATGTAAGTGTGCCTTATTACATGGACATGGCTATCCTTTTGTGTGGGTTTGCGCGCGTCAGTGTGTGTGTGTGTGTGTGTGTGTGTGTGTGTGTGTGTGTGTGTGTGTGTGAGTGTGTGTGTGTGTGCTTGTGTGTGTGCTTGTGTGTGTGCTTGTGTGAGTGTGTGTGTGTGCGTGTGTGTGTGTGTGTGTGTGTGTGTCTGTGTGTCTGTGTGTGTGTGTGTGTGTCTGTCTGTGTGTGTGTGTGTCTGTCTGTGGGAGTGTGTGTTTGTGTGTCTGTGTGTGTGTGTGTCTGTCTGTGTGTGTGTGTGTGTGTCTGTCTGTGGGAGTGTGTGTTTGTGTGTGTGTGTGTGTGTGTGTCTGTGTGTGTGTGTGTGTTTCTCTGTGTGTGTGTGTGTGTTTCTCTGTGTGTGTGTGTGTGTGTGTGTGTGTGTGTGTGTGTGTGTGTGTGTTTGTGTGTGTGTGTGTGTGTGTTAAGTCTTTCCTCGCCAGTAGGCTACCTGCTCTCTCTTACACCTGGACTCTTACTTTGACACCACATGGCCAAAAGCGTCCATCCACGGGTGATCTCTGAGACGCCTGGTCAGAAGGAAATCAGACAGAGCACACGGGGGAGCACCTCTGCATCACTGGACATCGCCAGAAAAGAAGCCCCACTGAAACCTCACGTGTACAGCCTGGCCAAAAGCGCCACACTGACAGACAACAATGCACCAAATATCATGATCCAAACCTCATAGGATCCATGTTGTTCAGGAAATGCGAGCACCGGTGTCGCTGCATAAAGCGGGTTCATTTTCCTTGATGAAAGCTCATTTAGGATTTGGGTGAGAGGATCACTCTCTCTGAGGATAGATACACTCTCAGTAGCTAGCATCACCATGGGGTTGAATCTACAATTAAAATATGGCTTTTATCCTGCAGCAAAGACACGCTGATTTCCATTAAAAGAAAAAGGCTGACGACTCTCTTCATATCCCTGAACAAAAAGGATTAGAGCTGCCAAGTCAACACGCTGAACATAAACTTTACTGTCATCGACAAGAAAAATAACAACAATAAATACACAATGGACACATCTGAGGCTGAAATACTAATGCTAGCAGCTAACGATGTCCTGGCAGAATACACCAACAACACACATCACCCTGTACCCATTTGGGGAAGGCAACAAGCCGCACTGCTTTTCAATACTGAGTGGTTATGGAAGCAGGGGGGGGAAAGGGGGGGGGGGGGGGGGTGCAGGATCAATCAGGGCAGGAGGTGACATGATAACGTTTAAATATGCAGATGTTCCTGTTCCTGGACCAGTGCTGCATCCCTTCACAATGGGAAGGGGCGAGAGTGATGCTTGGAAACACAAACCAGGGTGACGGCACTGCTGGTGGAAATAGGAGTCATTACTGGGGTAGTCAAATTCAAGGTCAAAGTTAAAAAAAAAAATCAAATCAGACATATTCCTAATGAGCAGATACTTCCAGTGTTACAGTGTGGTTCCCCATTTCTATCAGGAACAAGCTGTGAGAGAATCGCAAAAGCCCAAGGACCTCTGCATTCATTCTGTTGGACTTGTCTAAAGCCTCTATTGTTTTGAACCATGTGCTCTCGAGCCATATCCTTCAAGTCTATGGCTTTCTGATGAACCTCCCTCCTGTGTGGGATGGAGTGGCTTTGTGTGAGGAGGGGGGAGGCCAAGGCCGTGTCCTGACTCCACTGCTTTTTTAATGGCTTTCTGATTTGTGTGGTGTCCTCACTCCACCAGAAGGCCACAGCCCCACAGTGCTACAGAGGTGTCACCACAAACATAAACATCTGCAGACCCCAGGATGTCATAGAGGAATTGTCACGCACAGCAAGAACTGTACTATGCTGGCCATTGCTTGGTACGTATTGATCTATTGTTAATAACGAGGAAGTGTTATTGAAAATAGTGGACTACCAAGCTGGCAACCACGTGTGTGTGTGTGTGTGTGTGTGTGTGTGTGTGTGTGTGTGTGTGTGGAGGTGGGGGGGGGTTGTGATGTGTGTGTGTGTGTTGTGATGTGTGTGTTGTGTTGTGTGTGTGTGGGGGGGGGACGTGTGTTGTGTGTGTGTGTGTGTGTGTGTGTGTGTGTGTGTGTGTGGTGGTGGGGGGGGGGGGTTTGTGATGTGTGTGTTGTGTGTGTGGGGGGACGTGTGTTGTGTGTGTGGCGGTAGTGGGGGGTTGTGTGTGTGGTGGTGGTGGGGGGTTGTGTGTTGTGTGGTGCGTGTGCGTGTGTGTGTGTGTGTGTGTGTGTGTGCCAGAGGCAGTGTAAATCTGGTGCGCTCTACTTCCTGGCAAGCTAAAGCTCCTCCCGAAGCATGCCTGTCAAACAATGTGCCTGGTCAAGTGGCTGATTCCGCCTCCAAGGGGCTGCATTAGCCCATGGACCATGCAGCACACCCCCCAGCCACACACACGCACGCACGCACGCACGCACGCACGCACGCACAGACACACACACACACACACACACACACACACACACACACACACACACACACACACACACACGCACACGCACACGCACACACACGCGTGCACAAACACACACACAACTTTGTGTTATCATGGGGCGGACACAATCAGGGGAAACCATGTTAGTGTGCTGTTCTATTTTTAGGCTAAACACACTGCCCACCCAACACATGCACTCTCTTTCTCTTCCTCACTCTCTCTCTCTCTCTTCTTCCCCCTCTCCCTCCCCCCTCCCTCCCTCCCTCCCTCCCTCTCTGAGCTTATGTAACTCTCGTCCTGCATCTCCAAGGCACCAGGGAGGAGTCCTTAAGCCCCAGTGTGACAACAGTGTGAAAAGTCTGTGTGTCACAGCCTGAGCAGGGAGACGTGAAATATTGAGGTGGACAAAAAGGGTGTGGAAATGCAGTTTGGTGCACTCTGAAAAGACCAGCACACCCCTCCAAAATAAACACACACACACACACTCTCACACACACACACACACACACACACACACACACACACACACACACACACACACACACACTCACTCACTCACTCACTCTCGCTGGAGTGCACTCTCATCTCCAGGAGGAGAACCCACAAATGTTTTCAACTGTGAAAAATCTGTGGAAAACGGTTCAGTTGTAAAAAAAAAAAAAAAAAACCTGGGAGAACTTGTGACCCATGAAGAACCTTTTCATTTCAAAGAGTGTAAAGCAGCTGTGAGCTGATGGATTTGGAGGGGTTTGGATGGGGGTGTGAAGTGTGGTACCCACCTCGTAGGTGATCTTAAGGCTCGACTGCAACAGGATAGGGGTGAACTTGGGGTGCACCTCAGCCGTCAGCCAAAGACGAAAGCCTGCCTTGGGCTGCATGGCGTTCACCTCCTGGAGCGACAGAAGAGATACAGAAGAGATGAGAGAGAGAGAGAGAGAGAGAGCGAGAGAGAGAGAGAGAGAGAGAGATGTTTAAAACCCCTTTATTAAACCAGCATACAGATCTAGAACACCTAAAATGGGCTAGCCATACCCCAACTACACCCGTACTATGGCAAAGGAGCACCAAACACCAGGTAAATAAAATACTCGTTTCATACTATTTTCAACTGACAACAGACCTTCGTCTACACACCACTTGCATGACAAAAGTCAGACATTGTCTGATGGTGACTTGGAATAAGGGCGAGAGAGAGAGAGAGAGAGAGAGAGAGAGAGAGAGAGAGAGAGAGAGAGAGGGGGAGATAGATAGAGAGAGAGTGAGAGGGAGAGAGAGAGAGAGAGAGTGAGAGGGAGAGAGAGAGAGTGAGAGGGAGAGAGAGAGAGAGAGGGAGAGAGAGAGAGAGAGAGAGGAAGAGAGCTTGTGAAGAATGGCACCAATAAAGAAGGAGCAGCTCTGATTACACACGGGCGGCGTGACAGAGACGGAGAGGCTTAATCCCGAGCAGAGATATCTGCGCTGATAATGTTTATTGGGGCGCTGCCGCTGCGCCGGGCTGATTGCCGAAGCGCCGTCGACAGTCAGGGCCGCTCGGCGCGTGGCTTAGATTGCCAGTGTTACAGAACATCACAAAGTGGTTTAGACAGACACATGCATCCCTCTGTAATTACATGAATGGGCCCAGGAAAAAGAATGCACTACATTAAAGACAACTTATCTCCTCCTCCCCAGCATATCATTCTCTCCCTCACATCCCTCTCTCTCGCTCGCTCTCTCTCACTCTTTCTCTCTCTCTCTCCCTCTCTCTCTCTCCGTCTCTCTCTCTCCCCCGTCTCTCTCTCTCTCTCTCTCTCTCTCTCTCTCTCTCTCTCTCTCTCTCTCTCTCTCTCTCTCTCTCTCTCTCTCTCTCTCGCTCGCTCGCTCGCTCGCGCGCGCGCGTTTAAAATTAGCTCTGAGTAGCCTGGGGAAGACTCCGTTTGATTCAGTACTCATTCCCACACTAAAATGTTTTAGTGGCACATTTAACATGGCCCCCATCTCCCCCACTGAAGCGATCCGAGCGTGCTCCACAATGGCTGCGTGGGATGTGGAGGAGGGCCAGGGCCACACAGCCAAGCAAATCAAACACAAACACATCTCCAGCTGGGATGTCTTTGTTTATCTTTCAGAGTATCTCTCTCTCTGTCTCTCTCTGTCTCTGTGTGTGTGTGCGTGTATGTGTATGTGTGTGTGTATGTGTGTATGTGTGTGTGTATGTGTGTATGTGTGTGTGTATGTGTGTATGTGTGTGTGTATGTGTGTGTGTGTGTATGTGTGTGTGTATGTGTATATGTGTGTGTGTGTGTGTGTGTGTGTGTGTGTGTGTGTGTGTGTGTGTGTGTGTGTGTGTGTGTGTGTGTGTGTGTGTGCATGTCGTTGCTTCTGTAAATTTGAACATCTGTGCTCTGCTTATTTATCTCAAGATGAAAAAACATCACACA
>NC_045160.1:3840763-3848263 GCF_900700415.2 Clupea harengus
TCCAACAATGACCCACCCCAAGTCCAACTTCTGTGCAAAGGGCAGGTTGTGAGAGCCATTCACCTGTTTGCGGACTTTATGCACTCTGATAATGTCCCGTCCTAAGAGAAGCATGATTGGGGCTTGGGGGTCGATGTCTGGGATGCGGTGTGCCAATGACCTTAGATGAGCATGATGGAGAGCCACTTCGGGGGTTGGAATTTCCTCTCTGTTGTTCGGGATGTCATTACATTCTATGAGACTTGGTAATGGTATGCGAACAGTTCCATCAAAGGATTCTACTTCATAAGCATTGGCTCTTCTGCCTGCTGATTGCTTCACTCCAGCACATGTTCTCAGTGTGTATGGAGCGCTTGGACTTTGGTCGTTGAACACGTCGAAGAACTGTGAGCGAGCCAGTGACCTGTTGCTCTGTTCGTCCAGGATCACATACAATTTCACTGCTTTTTCTCTATGGCCAGTCGGATACACTTTGACGAGGCATATCTTCGAGCACGAGCGGTCTGTGAGCTCGCCACCGCAGACTTTAGTGCATTTGTTGTTGACATGAGACTGTGGTGAAGCTCCCTCCTGCTCCCCGCCGTGCTCAGAAGCATGGCCGACCTCTTGTTTCCAGGGTGCAGGTCCAGGGTGAAGTGCTGTGTTGTGTCTGTCGCTCTTACATTCAGAACACTGTACGTTGATCTTGCAGTACTTTGCTATGTGGGACGATGAAGAGCAGCATTTAAAGCACACATTGTTATCTTTGAGCAGTGTTTTGCGCTCTTCAATGGGCTTCTCTCTAAATGCCCGACACTTACGCAGAGGGTGTGGCAGGTTGTGCAGTAGACACAGTTTATCACCGTTGTTTGTAGGTGGCTCACCCATGTCAGATGTGGCTCTGGGGGATACCTCTGTCTTGTGAACGGCGACCTCTCGCTGTCTGTTTGGCTTCCATGCTGTTTTCTCTGTCCAGGGAGCCGTGTCTGTGCTGGCAATGAAGTTGAAGCTGGGATCGTTCATAATGCATGCCTGCTGGCAGACAAAATCCACAAAGAAGGCAAAGGGAGGATAATTCACCTGTTGCTGACGCTTGTAGGCTGCGCCTGCTGTCGCCCACCTCTCCTGAAGGCGAGATGGGAGTTTCTGTACGATTGGGTTGACGCCCCTCGCCGTGTCAAGGAAAGCGAGGCCGGGCAGGTCTCCTTCACCCTTAGCTGCCTGCAGTTCCATTAATAGATCGCCCAGCTTCGTCAGCATAGATCCATCTCGGCTTGTTACTTTTGGGAAGCTGTCAATGCGTTTGAACAGAGCATTTTCTATTACTTCTGCTGAGCCGTACGTTTGTTCGAGCCTGTTCCATGTCATGGCCAGTCCTGCTTCTGGGTGGTGTATGTGGATTGCTCTTATCTGTTCAATGTGTTCTGCTGACTCCTTGCCCAGCCACTTAAACAGAAGATCCATCTCCTCACTCGGTGTCAGATTAAGGCCACTGATGGCATTCAGAAAGGAGCGTTTCCATGCTCTGTAGTTTTGTGGCTTGTCGTTAAAATGAAGTAGGCCTGTAGCCACAAGTTCACGGCGGGCTAAATATCTTACAAAGTCATTTACATGTGAATAGCCATTATCAGAGCTCGGTGGTATGGCATAACATGCAGGAGAAGGACTGTTGCAACTATGTGGCCTGGAATAGCGTGCAGGATCAACATGCTCACCGCTGAACCCGACGCGAGGCGGATCAGCATCTTCACACATCCTGGCTAGTGGCCCATGGATATACTCTTCTGTGTGGATGAGAGGCTGCTGTGAGGGGAGAGGATGTGGAGTAGTGTTGTTCTGATGCAGATACGACTCAGCTTTGATGTGTTCAGCCACATATCGCTTTGTGCGTTCTGAAGCCACCAATGGGACAGAGTCCATGTTTAGCCCACACCTGTCTCCCTCACTATTCTCATCAGTAGCAGCCTCAAGTGCATCCGCTTCAGCAATGGCTGCAGCTGCCTCTCTTTTATGCCTAAGCAATTCCAACTTCAATTTCAATTTAGCCTCTTCTTCAAAGTAGAGCAGACGTGCCTTTGCTGCTTCGGCTCTTGCTCTAGCTTTGACTGCCGCAGACCTTATGGATGATGCGCTGGATCTCACTGAGCACTGAGCTTCCGAGCGTGTATTTAAAGATGTGCGTCCACTGGTTGCCCTTGGCGACGACATGGCGTTAGCTGTTAGCTTGCGTTGCGTTATCTTGCCTGTTGAAAGCCCGTTGTTTTACTGTGCCGTCTTCGGTAAGCTCTACGCTGACAGCCAGCTAAACTCTTCCTACAAATCACGACTCTGAAGATGTACGTAGTCCACAGGTTTAATGATAATAGATAGGAAGTGTAAAACTGAAATTTACAAAAGACATAGACAAATCAATTCTAGCATAAACATATAGTCATTGCATACAGTTACGATAGGTTAAATAAACATATATTGTATCTCACAAAATTCACAACAAAGGATAAAACATACCAACGATGCCTTGTTAAGGTCCAGATGTATGCAGGTTAGCTGTAGATAACACGAACATCAAATAATACGCTTGAATTGGCTGAACTGATTAGTTCGTTTGTCTTATTTATAGTTATATAAGGGTCACGCGAATTGACAGTTAAGGCTTAGTTCGTACAATGACAACTTGAAATGAAAACACTTATTGAAGCGCACGAACCACAACGGAAACACAATAGAATGTTAAACATTGTGACAAAACATCTTTTCTTTGCACCTCCCAACCAGACACACCGTAACAAAACAGCATCTGAGGGTCATCGCACACACAAGGGAGACGGAGAGAGAGACAAGGCCACTGAATGAGAGAGACAAGGCTGAGACAGCGGGAGACACTAATTGGGGCACAAACAGAGGGTATGAAACTAAAGGGGAAAAAAGAAAAAGTGATGCAGAATAACCAAGATGCTCGGGAGGAATGGGCAAAATGGAGGAGGGAACAGCACAAACCACACACACACACACACACACACACACACACACACACACACACACACACACATACATACACACAGGTAGGCAGTGTTTTGGGAAACATCTTTAGGTTTATGGCTACCTATCCTCTGTTCTTTCTATTATTGGGACTGAGCTATTATGGGACTAAGAACCCATGGGGGTAGTAAATTGTGTGTGTGTGTGTGTGTGTTTGGACACTCAAACACACAGACATATAACTGTACCCCCAGATAGACACAACAGTACAGTAACAGAGACACGGGCGGACACACACACACACCTTCTCCAGCTGTGGCAGCCAGGCGGTGACCAGGTGCAGGTTCTTGAGGCAGAGCCACTCTCCGCTGCGGGCACACTCTCTCAGCGTCTGCAGGGCAAGGTCTGCCTGGCCTTGTCCCATGGCCACCTAAACAAACACACATACACATACACAGACACACACACACACACACACACACACACACACACAGAGAGAGAGAGAGAGAGAAACGCACACACACACACACACACACACAGAGAGAGAGAGAGAAACGCACACACACACACACACACACACACACACACACACACACACACACACACACAAGCAAACATTAAGAGCATGGCTTAAAGGCACACCCCCAAACACACAAACACAACAAAGTGGGAGGCCATTACTTGTACATCCCCTATACGCTGCCATCGTTCCCCAGCACAGCCGCAGCAAATACCCATTTCACAGATCAATAAGTGTGCCCTCCTCAGCCCCCCACACCGGTCCCAGCCCTCCTGAGGAAGAGGGACATGTATTGATCGCACACACAGTCATTTAGCCACTAACCAAAACAGCCTCACTCAAGCCAACAGAGCAAGCTTTGAGCTCTCAGGAGCAGGTGCTTGTATTCATACATGACAGGCCACGTGGGCCTTGGGCCAGTATGATGTGACCGCACATTCCAGAAAACATGCAAATAAATTGCTCATTGCGAACGTGTTCCATTTGCACCAGTGATGTTCTTGAAAATGGAATGTCAACATAATGTAAATGTAGTGAAAGTGATGAGGGTCAGTATACTGCTGGGGGGGGGGGGGCGAGGGGGGGACTGCAGGTGGCAGGGGGAAGCTCTTGTGTTGGAAACCATATGTGCCTTTGATGCACGTTTTGTGTTCATGTTATATTGACACTGTTTTTGTTGAGCCATAATAGTTGGCTGAAGGGAGGGGGGGGGGGGTGAGCTGAGGGGGGTGGGGGGGTTTGAGGTCACGGGTTCTGACCTCGTGGTAGTTCTCACGGCCCACGGTCTCGCTGGCCAGCTCCAGGAGCTCCTGGGATGGGTCGGCGCCGGGGGAGATGATGATGAGGACTGGCTCGATCTCCAGAGTCTCAGAGTAGAGACGCTTGAGGTTCAGTGGAGGAGGAGACAGCTCCCTCATACCTGAGACAGAGAGAGAGAGAGAGGGATGAAGGGCGGGAGGGAGGGCGAGAGAGAGAGAGATGGGAGAGAGATGGGAGGGGATTCAGAGAAAATATAATGCGGCATAAAAACAAGAGTCTGCACACACACACACACACACACACACACACACACACGAATGCCACTGTGTGTGTATGCATGTCAAGTGTGTGTAACTTGCTGGTATGTGTGCATTCTCTGTGTAGTATGTGTGCATGAGTTTGTGGAGGCTGGTCTATTGTCATTCAGGCCCATCATCCTGTAATTAGCCAGGCCCATCAGCTCAGTGTCAGACACGGGGGGAAATCAAGAGGCCTGAGCCTCGCATCTCAAAACACAGGGGTAACCATCCCCTTATAATCCCTCTAGAATGAGTTGACACATAGATAAGTCATTCAATGGTCAAATCCCGAGAGATTGTGTGCATGGGTTTGTGTGGAGGAAGATAACGCACGATCATCCTCTTTCACTCACTCACACAAACACCTACACACTCGTACACACACACACACACACACACACACTCACTCACTCACTCAAGTTCGCACCTATTATTGTCGAAATCAGCTGAGGTTCCACGCCAATCAGATGTATCTCTAGCCAACTCCGCCGTTTAAACAATACAATCACTGCTCACCTTCACACTCTCCACCCAATTAGCGATATTACGCAAACTTGAGCAATTAGCGTCAATAGGCTTGTCTTTGCCGAAGCGCAACTAATAACTGCTGATTCGGTCGTGATGATTCCCCATACCAGTACGGCAGTGTGTTACCTAAACCCACAATTAGACTGCCAGATCAGTCCGATGAGAGGGAAAGGCCAGTGTGTGTGTGTGTGTCTGTGTATGTGTGTGGCAGTAATTACATGTTAGAAATCTGATGATGAACTAATGCAGCCTTGGTAGCATTGTGTTTGATATGATAATTGAATTTCACACAGGAAAAATCTGTGTGACTATTGCTGGTGGGGGGAATGGGTTTTCACACGTCTGCCAGTGATGCTGAAGTAGGGGAGCCAGAGGAATGTAAAGTGGTAGATAACTGTTCATATTTCTCAAACACACACACACACACACACACACATACATACATACATACATACACACACACACACACACACACACACATACAGACACACACACACACACACACACAAACACACACACACACACACACACAGACACACAGACACAAGTACACACACACACACACACACACACACGTACACACAAACACAAACACAATCATTGGTATGCAGTGCAGGTTGACTGAACTCGGTGTCTCTCGTGGTTAAGGTCAAGTTTGTCTTTAGCTGCGAGCCGGGATTTAACGTTACTCCTGCCTGCGAGCAGGAGATATTATCCGAAGAACGCACACACATGCATACATAAAACACAAGACCCCAGCATCTCATATACATACAAATCATGTGCTACTGCACAATCACAATCACACACACACACACACACACACACACACACACACACATCAGCAGCCACACACCAGCCCACATTAATTTGCACCACCCATGTACCTGTGCAGTCATGCCTCCCTGCACACACATTACTTTCACACACGCACGCACACACACACGCACGCACGCACGCGCACACACACACACACACATGCACACACACACAGAGAAAATGGTTGTCATTCTCTTTCTGCTTTAGTGCCCAGACCTCTGCTTTTGGGTGGAGCCAGAATACCTTCAAAAGACCTCCCACTGCCATTACCATAGCAACTACACACTCATGTTGCTTGTTATTATGATAAAGGTCAGTAATGTGATGGGGAAGACAATGATCACAATGTATCCTATGCATGCCAGATACAGTGTGTGCTCAGGCATGACAGCAAGCTGGACCACAAATGTCCAAGTGTGTGTATGTGTTTGCATGGTTACACAGTGTGTGTGTGTGTGTGTGTGTGTGTGTGTGTGTGTGTGTGTGTAACTTTGTAGTTGCATATGTAAGTGTAAGTATACAGCATATGCACAAACTGTTCATATGCTCTATGACTGCAAACCTGTATTTAACTCTGCTATGTGTTGGTCTTTATCTACCAACAGTGACACGTGCGTGCGTGTGTGTGTGTATGTATGTGACTGTGTGAGTGACAGAGGGCGGTCAGGGTGGCATGGCGATGAGGAGCGGGTCGACATGTTTCCCCTTCTATGCTGTTTCCATGCAGCAGATAACAGGCCATTGCTGTTGTTGGAGCTCGTCTGGGATCCAACGCTGGAGCTTGGGAGATTATGGCTGGACCGTAAGCCGATTTGGACAGCACGCCTCATTGGCACGAAGGCGAGGCGCGCCGACGATAAGACACTCCTGCTACTACTACTAGCTGTTGCTACTCGTGACGCTTGCTACGATGGTTAGCCGTGTTGCAGGACTTTGGCATTTAGCGTTCTCCAGACACTGCCAAGAACCAAGTCGTACTGACGTATATGCACACACGCACGCTTTGGGAAGAGTCTATTGCGCTGTGCATTCTCGTGCAGGGACTGTGAGAAAGTAAGGAGAGAGAGAAAAAAAAGGGGATGGGATATGGGGAAGGAAATAAGTAGCTAAAGAGGTAAAAGGTGGTGAGAGAAAATGACAAGAGGGAGAGATATCTAAAGAAATCTAAACAGAAGAAAGGAAAAGATGAGGAGAAAGAGACCTTTGTAGTCTGTGCCCAGGTTCATTGGCACTGGAAGCTGTTGGGCTCAGAGCGAGGTCTGTCTGAATTGATGCCGCCGCATCCATTTGGCACGAGGTTACACGATTACACGAGGTGTGTTTAAAGAGTCTGTGCCTGAGCATGTTAGACACTCTCTCTTTCTCTCTCTCTTTCTGCGTGTGTGTGCGTGTCTGTGTGTGTGCGTGTCTGTGTGTGTGTGTGTGTGTGTGTGTGTGTATGAGAGAAAGAGTGTGTCTGGGTTTGAATAGGGTGTAGAACCTGAATGTGGTGGGACTGAAAGAGACATGACAATGATGAAGAGAGAGAGAGAGAGCGAAAGAGAGAGGGTCTGGCATGATTTTACCTTGACCGCCGCATGAATGGGTATGGGCCTCACTGATCACTGGTTGTGAGTG